>NW_020449974.1:3528040-3655442 GCF_003343035.1 Apteryx rowi
AAAAAAAAAAAAAAAACCAGGAGAAAAAATAGCCTCTGCTCAGCTTGGCTGAGGGTGGATGGAGTAGGTTGTTTCTCCTCTTTCCTTTTACATTTTATTATTCAACTTGGCATTAATAATATGTATTTATTTGTGTGCAATTTGTGTGCAATTGCATCTACAAGTCCAATTACCAACCTGAACTGTGTTATGCATAAACAGAAAGAGAAAAGACAGTTCTTGTTCTCAAGAGTTTATGATTCAAACCAAGAGGTACATTTGGTAATTTCAGCAAAGCAATTTTCCCTCATCTACCTTGTTTTGGATCCACCAGGCTTCACAACAGGCTGTAGCTCTGAATAAACTACAAACAGAAATCAAATTCAGCTGAAAGCTGCGTGTTCAAAAATTTTCATCCAAACTTGGCAAYGCAACCATAATATGAATCTTCAGACTGCCCAGAAATCTTCCAAACGTGGATAGCAATCCTCATTGAATGGTCTGGCTAGCTTCTGAAAATTTGTCCAGACATGTTCTTCAAACTCTACTCCATCTGGTATTACTATGATTCAAAGGTGTGACGCTCACATAGTGTAGGAAGAAACTGTGATCCACATTTTTGATTGTTTATAATAAGTGTACATGGACTAATTAAAAGTTATCATAAGTGAGGAGGTGTATATTGGCTGTGCTATATTTTCTTCAGCCTAAAATAGAATCAAAACAGTCTTTTGCTGAGTAAAAGCTGTTAAAACCAAACCCTAGTAAGATATAAAGAATTGTTTACTTTTCATTGACATGATTGATTGGCCATGGCAAATTGTTGAGACCCAGCTGGTTATGCATGTAGATAATCAATTGCAAAATGATTGGCAGCAAGTGATAAGGAACCAATAAAACACATATGCTTAGAAACAAATGACTTGTAAAGACTCTAACTCATATATGTTAGATAATTTAATCATAAGGAGTGCAAGCTGTGACCTCTGAGTGGGATGTGGCAATCTGGCAATCAGAAAGATAGCAGAGATATGATGCATTCATCTTTCTTTGCTGGACCATCAGCAGTGATGAGCTTGTTTGTGCAGCCTGCTGTAGCTTGAGGTGATTATGTGACTTAACTGGTTAGTTGTTTCAGATTTCAACAAACCTCTCTATTGTCCTCTTATTTTCCTAAGAAATTTGTAGAATCCTTAAACTTACATTTCATGCTGTAGCATAAAACCCACAAAACCTGGCAAAAGTTTTCTCTTAGTCACTCTTTCTCTGCCTCCCACCTCATTTGAAAAGACATGCCTGAATCTGTCCCAGCAAATAAGAATCATTTCGATTCCTAGAATGGAGTAAGTAAAGTAAAATAGTCTGTAAGGCTGATGCATCTCAAGAGTGGGAAGAACTTCACCTTTTACGTGCCAAGATAAAAATTATTTTCTTCCCAATAATCATTAAAATCAACAGAAGATAGATTGTTGCATTTTGTTTTTGAATGCACACTGCTTTTCTTCTCAAAAAGCTTTCCAGAAATAATCACAGACATTACTGAAATAAGAAGTGGTGCCAAACACTTTATTTCCAGCTCAACAGAGGAGCAATCAAACCCTTATTTTGTCATGAAACATCTGCAGGCAATGGATGCTACTGCTTGAGGTGCCTAAGCAACTTGCAGGCTGAGGCTACATCTGAGGGGTTGTATGCACATCAGCTCCTATATGCACCTAACGATTGCTCCAATAATTATCATGTCTCAAGTCAAGAGAGGCAAGAGAGCAATCTATTCTGACCACTATTCAGGACTGACAGATCATGGCTTTCTGTAAGCTCAGTGAAGAGAAGTAGCCAGGACAACTGAGTTGGCGGCTACTGTAGGTGATCTACCAAATTAGGCACTGTAGAAACTTCTGCATATAGGATGGATCCTGCATGGAGTGCTCCTGGACCATAACTGGTGTGAAACATTCTATGTTCTGTTACCATGAGATGCTACAGCAGTTCTGATGACCAAGCTGCAGGTGAACACAGCCCAACAGATCTCCTTTGTGGCAGATGCAGGAGCCAAGTGTTGGGTGAAGGCAGTAACTGTTAGTGTCAAAGAACTAAGAAACCTTGAGCGTCACTCTGGAAGAAAAGAAAAGGAAACATTTTTGGAAACTGAGTCACAGACTCAGTTTTCTAAGTCAGAAAAGTTTGTGATGCACTTTGATTCTACTGTCTTCTGGGAAATAAGTCATTGTGTACATATTCTTGCAAATAAACAAAATGATGCTGAGCATATAGCTAATCCGTACATCCTATTTCTCATCCAGCTGAAATAAACCAAAGGAGCTGTAAAAGTTTACTCATTGTATCCACAGAAAAGCACAATAATGCAACCACAATATTCTATTCAAGTTGGGTGGGGAGAAAGTTCTGGGTTTCTTTGGAAAACAGATTTTATACACACACACACACACACGCACGCGCGCGCATGTGTAGATATATATATATCGCATGTGTAGATATATATATATGTATATACATGCATATAAAGAGAGAGATTATAGTTCATAGATATAGACAGTTAATATGTATATTGGCTACTCACTTTGCTCCTTCCTGGTCACTAGACCTTCCTACTAATAATAACCAATACAATGCAGCAGATGAAGATAAAAATAATGACACCCATCGACTCTACAATTTTTTGGCCATTAGATATTTTATGAAAGTATTTCCTATTCATAAAATTTAATGCTGTTTTCCATTGCAGATTTCCTCTGTCTTATTTGTCAACTAAAATTGATAAGATTTTGGTGGATTAATATTGGTATGTTTGTGAACAGCAACCACATCAAGCCATGTCTGAACCTAAATTATCTCTACTTTCACTAGCTGAGGGAAATCCAAACACTTTGAAGAGAGCTGTTAAGAAGAGCAATCAAATAAAATGTATGACTAATGGTGTCAATTCCTTACAGGGGGCATCTTTGCTCTAATCACTTGGAAATGGGATGTTGTCCTGAAGATTCCTCTGAAATAAAAACTTGTTTTTCCTCTGCTGTATGTCAGCCTTGCATTAGTTATTGCATTCATCCGGAGTCTAATAGCAATGTGGCATTGAGCAGAATCAATGTCTTACTGTATACAGTGATTGCACAAGTTAATTGCTCTTTTTAAATTAAATATATTTCTTTACAGTAAAAACTCTATGAAACAAAGATGATTAAATAGCTACTTTTATAAACATGACTGGTTTCTACTGATTACCTCACATCACCAGTGCACTTTTTATAAATACAAATACTCGATTTTCTCTTTGTTTGGACACCAAAAAGACAAAAGAAATATTAAAAATGAGACTGAGACTATAACTGGGTGTAAAACAATATACATTGTTTATGAAACATCAGCTGCATTTTACGAAGTCATTACTACTGACTTGTCTGGCATTACCCTGTATTCATCTGCTCTTGGATGATCCTCAACTAAATTTTAAAGAATGTGTTTTCTTTTGCACCAAAAGGAAACAAATGAAAAGCTTACCAGATCAGTCATTTGCTACTCAGATAAGGAAGTGATAACTTCACTGAGTGTTAAAAAACATCTTAAAATGCATCAGCTGTTTTGCCAACAGAACAAGCCCCTGACAGTCATATTGGAAATGGCTTAACCACTTCTTCCAGCCTCTAGAATTTAAGAGTAATTGTGTCTGCTTTCATAGAGAGTATCTCATATACTGATCTGGAAGCACCTAAGTGAAGATCCGTATTGTCACACCTATACTGTTAGAGCGGTCATGCTCTCTAAGGCTTAGTCCCCTGATGTCCAGAGCAGAGGTCTTATAATAGTACATTGGAGTCCCTTCTAGCTTATACGTTTATAGCACATCCATAGGTTTTCTCCTAACACAGGATCAGGACTTGGCTCCCAAGGTCTGGCAATGTAGGTAGCCTATGTTTATCAGTGTTCTGCATATTGGAAATGAAGCAAATCAAATGAAGTGACTTGCCCCAGGCTAGGTAAAAGACAGGAACAGAACACAAGCGTCCTGCCTCTAGGCTATGTTTCTGTCCCTCTTCATAAGTTTATGTTTAATTTATAGCAACTGGGCTTAAAAAGTCCATTTTCATGTCTCTGTGTTGAGTTTGTTAAGAAGTGCTGGCTGCTTTGTACTCTTTCAGTTATGAAAAGTGAACTAAACATTTACCTGGGTTATCAACTACTTCATGCTAATTGTTTTTTTTTTTTTTTGCAAAGCAGCCAGAATATATTGAACAAGGTGCTTTTAAGTATTCACACCATTTTCACTAGCATCTAGTCACTACTACCACACAAAAAGTTGTTTCAAACCATAATACAATTATTCTGAAATTTGGAGGTGTTTACATATCTTAACTTCCAGACTGCAGATCCAGCTTTAAAAGGATCTGCTATAAATCATTGGAAAACTATGTATTCATAAAGAAATTTGGCAGCCAGGTTGTTTATTCTATCTACTTTAGGCTACTTTTGAAAGTTAATTTAAATGTCTTTCAGAAGACCCAAGTTCCTTGAATAGGTAATGGAAAGAGATATGTGTAAAGCCATGTGAAAGAGATTTCATGAATAATTCTTCCTGACCTAGACCCATTAGGGTATATAAACATGAGCATTTATGCAGTATTATTTGCATGCAGAACTCCTTTGTCCATGGAAATGGATAGCTGTATCCGTATTCATGAATCCTGTATGTTAGAACTGCCCTCTTTGCTGAGTTATAAAGGACGGTGTCTGCAACTTTAAAGGAGATTTTCTGAATAATCAAGCATTTTGGTTACAAGAGGCTGTGAAGTTTAAAACAAGAAAGTAATTTCCACAATAAGGTATTGGTTTGTGATATGCAAGCTAAAATTTCTTTCCCTTAATTTAGGTTGCCTTGTTGGCTTTGCATATCCTTGCAAGCTACATTAAGTTTCAGAATACATTACAGAGAGAAGTACTAGACCCTCCAGTTTTTGGCATTTTCAGTTAGTGGATAAATCCTGGAAATCCTGCAGAAAACTTTCTGAACTTCACAGTTATATGAAAAATATTAAAGTCTTTCCTGTCTCTGCCATCTGCATTTTGACAGGCTGTGAATATAAGACAAACCTAAGCCATTACACACGTCCACGTCTCTGCTGAAATGGGGTGCTAGAGTTACAGAGCTCCTGTGTTTCAGGATGGGTTGCCCAGCAGATGAAATCAGTGTTAACATAATAAGCTAGTTATTGCTGGTATGTAAAAAAAAAAGAAAAAAAAAACACATAATAGGCCAACTACAGTAGGAGTTAAACTACTGCAGACTAGCACTGAAAGAGCAGTAGTAGCCTGAAGCAAGAATCAAAGTAATTACATCTTTCACAGGAAGAAAGCAGTTGAATTCAGATTTCTTGTATCACATCACAGCAGCAGAGTCAGATGAAAGGAATACAACCAATCCACTGAGCCTTTTCTTCTGCAAGAGACATGTCTTCTCCTATTTTAGAGTAGATAGCTGCAAACGACAACCCTTACTCCCCCAAATCCAGATAGCATCACTTTTAGTACTAGCAGTAGCCAGGATCCAGATCTGGATTTGTGATTTGGGACTTGCCCATACAGCAAAACAAAATCCAGCAGATGGTAATTAAAATCAGACTAACTCTAACTAAGACTGGTGACAGCAGGGGAAGACGAGTGAGCTGGGCTGGGGAGGAGYAGTAGGGGGTTTTCCCCCTTGGAGGCAGCTAGTTTGCCACACCTGGCAAAACCCAGCATCTACTGTGTCAATGAAGCTAGTTCACACATAGCTGTAAATGTTTAATTAAGGGGAAGAATAGAGTTTTACCATCTGAAAAAAACAGGAAACAAATCAACTTCTCTTTTCCCTTGGCTTCCTCACTGAAGAAGGCACCTGGGGTCAGATGGTGGAGCACCTGCTCATACAGTAGTACAGGTAGGTCTCTTGAAACCAGCGGCTCATTTGTATTAATATGGGTCATCAGCAGGATTCGTTTTCCCCTCACCCCGTAAGTTCCTGTCTCGGTGTCGGAGAGTCCTTAGTGTATCAAGTGGTTCAAACAGCACTTCAGTCTACCTCATGGATGTGATAAGATTCAGGTCACCGAGTTTTTTTAAGCTCTTTGTTAGCCTATTTTTTGCTGCTATAGGCTCTGGTAGTGGCTTTTGGGAAGCCCAGTTCTCCAAAGGTCAATGACAGCATAAGTCACTGCTTTCCTTATGGCATCCCAACCCGACCTCCGTTGTTTGGGGCAATCCTGTCCTGGGGAAACTTGTGCCAAGAGAAAGGGGAGAAAGAATTTCCCTTTGACAAGTTCCTCCAGCTATGCTAGAAAAAAAATCTACTGAATGGACTTGGAAGAAAAATAGCAAAACACTCTGTTGCAAATACATTAGAAACGACTTAGAAATTTCTGTGACATGGTTAACAGGACTGGAGAAAAACAAAACCCGATAATCCCTGTAAAAGAAAATTCTACAATTCTCATCTTCTCTCCTGCCCTTTGCTCTTCAGCAATAGGGAGAGGTTATTCACCTTCCAGCTGGGAATATCAGTAGTGATGGGATTATCAGAGTAATAAGAAAATAATGGCAGGAACATGCACTTTTCAGCTGCTGTATGGTCACTGAGGGAACTACAGCCTGTGGCATAATTTAGATCACATCCAAAGGCTGTAATAATCATTTCCTCAGTGTCAGAGATTGGTCACAACACAATGTTAAAAATGAATGATTTATAGCTGGCTCCTTGTCAGCCTTCTCTCTCTGCCTGTAAGAATACAGAAAGAAATCTGGCCAACAAACCATGCCCAGTTAGGTGGTGGACCCACGTACTGGAACACTGTTTCAGACAAATAATGAACTAAGAGTTTTCTTAGGGAATATGGTATTAGGGAGTGAGGGAGTTATAACAGCAAAATATTTATCACTGTAATTTTTCCAGTAATTGCATATTACAATGGGGTTACATACATATTAAACATGAGCGAAAAAGTTATAACATGATTTTTCTGTTGTTCTGTTTTTTTGTTGTCATTCTACTGAAGGTAGAATGAAAAGAATTCCAGATGCAGAACTTGGTGCCAGAAGTACTACATACATTACTTTACTTAAATAACTATATTTTGTGTGTTTACATAGATTTACTTGGCAGCACATATGTTTATATATTGCTATTAAAAATACTAATTATGGGATGAGAAGCTATTTGCGCAAACCTCTGTGAGGAACGATAATATAAAAAACAGCTCTGAAGAGGAGAAGAGTCTATAAACACACTGATCAGCTTATTTTGCACCTTAGTACCATATGCATAACATGTTTACTTTTAATTTGGAGGAGCAGGCATCACAGGAAAGAATTAGTCATAAGTGATGTAAATTTTTCTGATTCTATGCACATTTTTACCACCAGGTGTATCTAGGTTCTTCCTAAAAGACAGAGTTGCACATTACCATGGAGAATATTAACTTTATATTATGATAGATGCATTTCTTATTAGGCTCTTGGATAGTCTTGCCCATTTGTATGTTTTTGTCTCATAGAGCCTTTGTGCAAATGAGAGCCCTTCAGCAAAGAAGGGTTTTGCCGTAGAGGGCCCAAGCTCACCTGTATGTGAGAAGGAGGCTTGTGCAGAAGACAGTCTCTTGCCCTTGAGAAGACTGAAAGGTCATTCCCTTCCTCCAGTAGCTTCTTTCTCACTGAGGATTTGTACAGAATGTAAAATTTCAGTATATTTTAAATCTGAAAGCTGTGTATTTGGAACTATTTAGTTCATTGTGTGTGAACTATGTATATTTCTTTTAGATATTTTCATTATATTTGGTCTGTTTTAGCTAAGTAGAGTTCAAGTCTCTTCTTTTAATCTTTGGATTTTTTTTTCTTTTTTGTTTTTGCTTGTCCATTTGCTGTTTTCTGTTTTCTTCAGGCATGACCTTCCATATAGCAAATACGTATTGATATTTTCTTTGTATATATAGAGACACACCTGTATATATATATTTCTTTCCAGTGGAGGTTGCTGGAAATTCTAAAATAAGACAAAGGTGCAGGAAAAGAAATTAAAAAAATACTTAACATATGATTGCGTGAAGACAAACAAACAAAAAGCCATGAAATCTTAAATGAAAGTCTTATAAGAGTCTTAAACTCGTAATGCAAAACAACTGCAACCACTTGCACGGAATTTTAAAATCTTGACTGCCAGCAGTAACATCGTTTTAGTTGCACATACAGTTATCTCATTTCTACTCTTTACAAATATTGTCGGTAGGTTAACTTGAGTCAGAAACAACTCACTTGTAACTTTGGGTAGGTAAAACCTATGTGCACATGAAAGACAAGATGAGTGTGCTTCTGTGGTTGGGCCTAGGACATGGAAGCAGGAAGGCTACGGTCTAGCTGTTGCTGGGTGCAAGCTATTGCTCTGAAAGGAGCACCAAACACCACCGATGCACAGATGGTATGTGGGCGCTTCCAAGCATGAGAGCTTTAATAACTGGGCAAGGATATATAATAGCAATGTGATCGCAAAATGTAAGAAAATGGCAGATACATGAGAAATGCATGATAGAAAGCAAATAAATGAACAGTAGGATAATGTGAGACACAGTTTACAGGAAATGGTCAAATATGTATGAAAAGGAAAAGAACTCACCCTGGATTTCAGCTACTGAACAGCTGGACTTCATTATACTGTTTGATCAATAATACATAGCTTTATGCTTATTATTGGAGAAATAAAGGATTCTGAGTAATGAAGCCAGCACAAAGTGAAGCTATACATCTGGGCAAAACAGAGTAAATAAGTACCTAGAAGAGATGAAGTTAGAAAGGGAGCTTGGAGCGGCTAATTGTGATCAATGGAGAAAGAGCTGCATGAGAGAAGAGCAGGCCTGAGTTCCTGGAAGGGCGCCTGTGTCCAGAAGGGGAGGAAGATTCTGGGAAGGAGATGAGAATCCGGGGTATTTTGTTTGTTACTTGTTTTTTGTGACTGTAGTGGACTGACATGAACAGAAGGGCAAAGTGGAATATAATATGTGTATAATTCAGACTGAACCCCGTAACTCTGGCATTTCATGAGTGAAGAAGAAGCAAAACGAAGCCATCGTGTTAGCACAGCCAAAGAAATTGCTGTGGATGTCATCTGTAAGGCAGGCACTGGGATGGGAGAAGCTAAATGGTTCCATATGACCATAACACTTTTCACTGTCAGACTTTTCTTACAGAACCTATCATTTTATTATTTTTTAATTAGCCTCTTTTAACTTATTCATGATTGTTATTAAATTTACAATACTTTTCAGTTCTTAAATAATTCCTGTATTTTACCCTGAGGCAAATTTTTTTTAGCCTCTGGCACTTAAACTCAAAGACTTCCCGTTCATCTGCAATAACTACGCTATCTGACTTGAAACAGAAGAATAAATACATGGCACCTCACCGGGCAGGAACCCAACAGTGTTACAATTTAGTCTGTTAGCCACTCACCTTGGGAAAGCCGTATAACAGTTTGCCATTCGTCAGTGAGGAAGTTTTACTCCATGCTGAACAACTCACTGAGGCCTCTTCGTACTATCTAGTGATATCTAACTTAGATACCCATGTTTGGGGACCAGTTCCTTGTGCTCTTCTCCACTGGGAAAGGCTCTTTCACATGGCAGTTCAAACCAAATACTTAATGAAAGTGCACCTAAAAAGCCTTTCTCTTTTACTTCATCTAACTTTATCTAGTTCTTTGACTAGATAGGAGCCCTTAAATAGTGTGACTAACCATGCAGCAGGAGATTATTTAAATGGTGTGATTAATTTTACCCAGCAATCCTTTCCATCTTTTTTTTTTGCTTTCTACAGTAGGAATGCATTGGTCTGGATAAGGCCCTGGATTAAGACTCAAGCATTAGCAACATGAATAAAACACATCATTTGTGGTTTATTTTTACTCTTCTCATTTCTTCTCAGCAAAAATTGTGTGTGTACTGTGGAATGTTTTGTTTCCAAAGGTTTAGTCTGAAGACGCTTTTTTCCATTTATTTTCTTTTTAAAAAATTAATTATTCTGCTGTGATAGTGAAAACACTCAAAGAAGTTAGCTTGATATAAAACACAAGGTGGTAATGACTTTGACGACCCTGAGTTTGCACAGAAAGCTCTGTCTCCTGCCTAAACGAAGGTTACTGATGTGAGACAAGACTTCTTTTCATTATAAGAGCAGAGTTATAGATCACAGCTCTCCTTCTATAGTGTTAGATTTTCATTTTGTTATTGCAGCTTCAACCCACTCATACCACAACACTACTTTTCAACTTTTCATAGTAAGGCAGTGAAGAGCAGAAAACAGAAATGGAAACAGATTTTCTCATTATGAGAATTTAAAAGTGGCAGGGGATAATTACAGCCTGGAGCTGCTCAAAATGTTTATGACAAAGCTTTTCCACTAATAGCATGCACAGGTAAAGGCACATTCCCAGTGCCTCCAGGTAAGAGGTGCAGAGTGGTTCGTGGCCACATGGCTGAGGTCCATTGCTCTACTGAGGGGAGCGACTAGATGGAATTCAGCACTGTATTAATGACACCTAAATTCAAATACTTGCATGCAAATGTCCACAGGAGATCTAGGTGTCTAAGCTTCCATTATATTCACAGAGATCTAATCAATAAAGTCAGTAGCATCTTGAAAGCTATTCAGTTTACCCTGAGGTAGTTACCTGAATATAATCAATTGAATTACCATCTCGATTCCACTCACTATATTGACTAGATCTCATTTGACTTTGGAACTAAAGTGATACTCTTCTGTTTCTGTTAAAACAGTGTTTGTTGTTGTTTTTCCAGTTCAAATGCACAAAATAACATGGAGGCAGTTCCACAATCTGCCTGTCATTTTAAGCAACATGCCAAGATCAATGAGGATGCAAGACCTTTTGGGATAGTAGTGTATTTTTTTTTTCAATACAGCACAGTTCCTCAGTGCAATACCTAAGACTGGCACCCAGCTTTCATCTCATAAGAAGCTAGTTGGCTCACTGCAAAAGAAATTCCAGAAACTAAATAAAATACATGCCGTGTGGACAGTCAGGGCTCAGCAGTGAACCAGTCATTTATGTTATCTGAGTGTGATAGGATACAGGCATAAATGGTTTTTCAGGAAAAAAGAAATAAAAGGAAAACTTGTGATGCATATTTCCATGAACGTTAAATTATTTTGCATTATCTCCTGTCATCTAGCTTTCTCCTTCTGTATCTGCAGTTTAATTATTCCCATGTGATGTTCAGTAATTCTTAATTTGTACAGAGATTTTTAAGGACAGAACCAAAAAAAAAAAGCTTTTTATACCAATATACCCTTGGTAAACTTTTCTTCACAAGACTTTTGCCATTGTTGTTCCTTTATTTCTTATTAAAAAGTACACTGAATTCCTGAATATGTGCCTTTCTGCAATGTTTCAGGCCTTCGTAAACAACGAGAATGGAAGGAACAGTCAGTTCTTTATTGTTGTTCTTTGGCAGTTACTGTTTCCTCTAATGTTCTCCCTTAACAGCAAAACAGATTTCTACCCCATTTTTTGTCTTTACCTATTTGGCAAATGTTTCTCAAGGAACACAGTCCTGTTAAGGCTATAGCAAGAGTCGCTTGACACCACTTTAGGATTTATGCCTGTTTTCTCTGTGCCACAGACAAACAGGGGAAGACACTCAGTTGCAGTCAGAGACTTGGGTTCAATTTCTTTTTCTGTCAGGGTTTCTCGGATATTATTGAGTTAGCTATTTCAGACCAGATCCTCAAAATGGCTTAGCAATCACAGAGGCAAGCGTGAACATGCCTACTCATGAAATCTCTAGGATGCTATTCAAATACCCAATCCAAATTATTTATTTATGTTCCTTACCCTGTACCTAGTGAGAATTAAGTTCCTTTGGATAAGAATGGGTTTACCAATATCCATTGCAGTCAAGTTATAGGGATGCCTAGTTTAGGCTATAAGAAATGCTGGAAGATAGGGGTGCTTCTGTGATACTGTCTCTTCCCTGGCTCTTTGCATTTATCAGGTGAGAATTCACATCTGTAAAATTTCCTCTCACATGTAAGCTTCTAAAACACCCTTTTAGACAAAAATGACTCATTCACTTCTTCTAACAAATAGCCAGCTATATTATTTAGTATAATTTAGAGGCTGGATTACTAATCTGGGACACAAAACACACTTGTTTAAGCCTTTCTTCAGCTGCATATTTTTCAAATTTCCAGTTTCCTCTCTCCACAGAAGCACTCTGTTGAGAAGACTTGTGCCACTTTCACCATTCACTTTGAATTAACTGGAAAGAGTTTTTCTCTCATGGGAAATTTCATCAAAAAAACTATATGATTTAAAAATATTAATAAATTATAGTACCATTTTGTAATGTAAAACTATTTCCAAGCTACTCTACTGATGACCCTGTTAGCTGAGCACTTCATGAGCTTCAATGAATTTTATCCTCACATGATCTTTGTGATGTAAAACATTCAAAACTACTTTTTCTGAGCACTACATGAGATAGATTAAATGTTTTACTTGAGATCACATAAAAAGTCTGTATCCGAGCTAGGAATGACCCAGATCTTTTAAGTCCTGGAATGTCATTGTCCACTTAAGGATCCTTCCTCTTTTTTATGGCCTTAGAAACAATATTCCGAACACTCAGATGGGATCAAGAGATCAGAGAAGGGAAGGGATGGACTGGTTTCAAGAAGGTCAGGCCAGATAAAATGCTTACTCTACACTTTGATGGAGTTCCTTTAAATGCACTGTTGGAATCAGTGTTGTAACACTGACGTAACTTTTACATTTGCTTTCCAAGGATTCTCCATTAGTCATTTGTCAATCAGCTTGGAGAGCTTTTCATCCCTCTCAAGTCTTTTTTTTTTTTCTTTTCTGTCCTTGCAGAAACACTTGTTAGAAACAGAGAGATAAAGTTCCACTAGCGGAAAAGAAGCAATTTCCTGTGGGCAATGTCAGTGCTAATATGAGATGTCCAAAAGCAGATGTTGGTTGCTTCAGGCTGCCTGATGATATTCTTTTAATCCTTGACAGTGTATCATGGTATTGGGTAAATTGTATTCATGCAGATAGATTTCAAGAAGATTTGAAGTTGGTAACAATATCATTGCAAAATTTATGCTCTCCCTCTTAAAACTGCACAGTAATAGTCTTACCCTACGCACAAGGCTTTCAACRGGACTACAGCTGAAAGAGCCATTTATTTTAGAACAGATGAAGCATAAAGAAGCATAAATATTGCACAATGACTCCAAAAAAGATGATGCATGACTGCATCTTTTCTAATTGCCCTTCATTTGTATGTAGATTTAGCCCTGCAAACACCAGTGCAATACCATTAGCACTACCAACATGCCTCTGATAAGCTAGCCTCAGGAAGCAGGGTAGGAAAAAACACACATGATAATTAGTGCATGATACAGAACTAGAAAGGACCAGAGGAAAACTACCCAAGCGTTCATCAGGCAACACAGCGGGCTTGTTATCTGCATTAAAGTCATTATTTTTGTAAAACAAACAAATAAGGTGCTTAAAAGCAGGAGGTAAAGAAAGCACGTGCTGCACATATGCAACAAGTAACAGGCTGTGCTGCAGTGAGTTGCCATGGAGACTCTTGGATGGTTTCTGTGGAGCGAGTAAAAATGCAGTAAGACCCGAAGCCGAGGCGCTGCGAGTATCCTGTGCCAGTCCCCAGCTCCCACTGAAGTTGAGGCAAGTCGAGATCTGTCTGTACTCACTGCTGAAGCGGTCTAGCACCTGGCAAGATCAGACTTAGTTAGGCAGCACTAATTAGTAGCATAGGAGCACTGGTGGCACATTATCCCCAGAGAAACCACCATCCCAGGAAAGGAAGAAGGAATTAATTATTGCTTAGCAAGAATGTTGCCTGTGCAACCGTTCTTCTGAGTGTGGAGTAAATTACGTAGCCTTTTTATAAAACATCTTACCTCAGCTAGGCTGGCTGGTGAATCATGAGGCCACCATCCTCTTATTCCCACCTCTCATAAAACCTTGCCTTTCCACAACAGGGAATAGTAAATGAGTAGCTGCTTCCTTCCTCATAACTACAATTATGGTTAGAGTAAGGAATACTAAAAAGGAGAGTCTTATTCTTCCGTGCAGCTGAGTAAGGATCTGACAGCGCCATCCCGCATTGCCACACAACCATTGTAAATGAAACAGTGGTGCTATCGGTGGAGAAGCCTGTACAGGTTGTCGCACTGGGTTTAAGCACCCATCTCAAAACCAAAGACTGAAATCCTGGCCCTCCTGAAATGAAATGGGAGACCGGCCCAGAGTACAGTAGGGCCAGGTTTCCATTATAAAATGTGAAGTGTAACATGGAGAGATGCTGTCTTCATGGCCACCAGTCCTCACCAGGGCTTTTGGGACGGATGCTGCTTAATCCCACGCTTTCTTTTGTGCTGCACTTTCACGTTCACCATGAGCCACCCAACCTAGGCCTACGCAGAAACCCACTGACCACAGAGCACTCCCAGTGCAGGATTACAGGATTCAAATGTATGTGAGGATGGCATTTCCTTTCTTCTTTTTTCTTTTTTTTTATTTTTTATTTTCTTTTTAATAAGCTTTCTGCTTTGTTACAGTCTCAGGTTTTCTAGTGAGGGAAACTATCTGGCTTCCTCCAAGCTGGACACTGGGAATTAAATGACGTGTTTATAGTATGGTGATCTAGAGGCTAGGACCCCAGAGGTAAACAGGGAGTGAATCAATTTATCAGTCTAGATACCTTAGCAGATTTCAGTGGTGGCAAAATTATACTACYGCTGATTGCTTATTAAAAGTGATTCTAAAAAAAAAGAATTGCAATGCAGCTCAGGTCAGGGAGCGACTGCATGGTCTGCAGGCCACGAGAAACTTGCTCTCTGTACATGAAGCCGTAGATTACCTCAGCTGAAGTTTCTTCCACGTGCCCAGCGCATTCTAATCTAGTATGGAGACAATGATGAAAAGATGTGTCTATTAACTCTTAACAAATGCAAAATTGTTGAGACTTCTTTTGACCCAAAACTATGATGTGTAGCTGATTACTGGAGTGCTTTCATGAAGGAAAAAAAATATAAATGAAACCTGAAAACTGCTAAAAAGTTCTAAAAATGCCTAAGACTCTTTTTCCCCCTAACACTTGTGAGGGCTGGAGGCATTTATTACTGCCAAGAAGTTTATGCTTTTTTTCCTGTAAGAAAGTTAAACAATAGCAGAAACTTAGATATAATTTATAAATCATGAGAAATTCTTTCTTACTGCACCTATGGTAAAGCAATTCTCTTCCACATGTTGATAAATAAGTTCTGCGTTCTTTTTAGTCATTCTTTTATCAACATCTCTCCCAGCAGTAGAATATTACTTCTCTCAACTCGTCCTATCATGCTCACATTTACAGAAGATAGTAGTCTCTGGCTACCTGGAAACAGTTCTGCTGATCAAGTGGTTTTTTTTTTTTTTTTTTTAATATATATACATTTGGAATATCTGCATCAATAATGACCATTACATTACTCTTGTGAAGTGATGTATTCAGACATTTCTTGTGCTCAAAATAAGGTGGTCTGTACAATCTTAACACTATCTTTTACTCTTCTGTGCCTCCATGCAGTCTTTAGCTATGTGATTGGTTTTTTTTCATGGTYGGACTTTGACCTTATTCAGTGGACAATCTGGATGGTGGCTGAAGAAAAGCTGAACAACAGGCCTGATGCCATCACACGAAAGCTGAACTGGCTACTGAAAACCTTCTTTTGCAGTGCTATGGTTTCCAGATGAAATGCTGAAGCTGACCTTAATGTTCCCTATATTCAGTATATTAAACTCCCATTACAATTGAAGAATACATTTTGATAACTGACTATAATTTCTTCACTTTCAGTAGTGTGCATTTTCGGTTGTGGGAATGAAGCTATTTCCATGAAATTGAATTAGCATAGCTAAAGTAGTTGCTTTAGCAGTTAACAAACCCTAAAAATGATCATGCTGTCGCTTCAGTGTTTACTCAATATTCCATTTCTTCTCAACGCATCGTGTATTGTGCTGCTTCAGGAAAGTCCATATTTTGATGACACAGTCCATGGAGCCTATTTTCACCACTGCTAAAGGGAATCACGCTTAATGCATCTTTCTGTATAAATTAATTATCTCAGGTGAGAGAGATAGTGCCCCTGTATTTCACGGCTTAGATGGCCCTCTTTTTTTTTAACCTCAGACCATTTAACCATTATGAAAATTTTCGCCATACCCAGATGCTGTGAAAATCAAGAGCTTTGAATCTCAAATCTGCAGAATTAGCTAGGCTCAGGACTATGACAGTACTCTATGAAGAAAATAGATTTTTTTAATATGGGAATAACTGTGATGATTTAGAAAATTCATATTTCCTATTCATCAGGTTGTCATTCCTGTATCAGCCTGTAATAAATTTTCCTTGTATCTGACTACTGTATTGTCACTGAGAGTTAAAAAATATATACATTAAGGGTAGCTACTTCTTCACATTGATACTAATCCACTGCCCTACCTGCTTGGGATTCCAAGTCCATGCAGACATCCCTCCTCTCATCGCTGGTTTCGACACTTTGCTTTGATTGCATCATTGTCTCCATGATACGTGCCTTGATCCTTATCACATCCGAAACAAGCTTTCTGTGTTAGCCTTAACAAGTCATTTAATTTACCCTATTTCTATAAGACTGGTGATTTCAACAAGCTATCAGCCCTCAACTTTGCACTATTATTGATCATCTGCTTTTCCTGTCAGTGCATCCACACTTCAGAACATCCTAACACCCTCTCTTGAAAAAGTCCTTCTGAACATTTGTAAAGGAATTATATTTACAGTTTTAAATCCTCCCTTAAAACCTGCCTCTTCTCAGGCTACTCATCCCTCCACTTTTGTACTGGGTCGAGGGAAAGCTTTTCTACTCACCTTCCTCAGTTTTATTTTAAACTTGGCATCTCACCTCCTGTCTCTTTGTGTTGGGATGGCTCACCAGCTACTCTTTGTTGATTTAAAGACTACAAACACCAGAGACAGAGAATACACTTTTTCTCCCTTGTACGATTGCTTCCAAAACACAGATCTTTGATTAGAGCTCTTAAGGCTACATGATCAATCATGGCTTGTGCAATGCAATTAAAAATAATATTAATAACAGCATCAGCAAAGTGTTTCCTTAAAAGAAATTCCCAATTGTTTCGGTAGAAGACCTGTTACCTCTAGATATTTAAATCTACGGTGTCTCAAGGAGTGGAATAGCTACCCTGGGGAACAATGCAGTTGCTGATGAATAGACTAAATCACTTGATAGATTTAATTTTATTCCTCTCTATGATCTATGAAACCATAGCACCACTCTTCACAACTCCACAACTGTTTGAACATAAAGCCTGAGTAGCAGTAAGAATATTGGCATCTTTCCTCCGGAGGGCCCGGCAGCGTGGGTGTGTATGAGACTGCCATGCCGCAAAAGAGAGACACCGTACTCCAAGCTTCAGTCTAGCAAACTCTACTTGAATAGCTGCACTGCTAAGAACTGTCAAGGGAACCAGCGATGTGATCAGCAGGGTATGACAAAAAAGGCAATTGGAAGAAGGAAAGAAGAAATGGGCTAAAGCAAGCTGAGAACTGTCACTGAAAAGCATCTTGGCAGTAATGGAAACTGTCAAGGAATCTCCTAGTGAAGCTAGGGCACATATAACAGAAAGGTTTGGGTTATTTACTTAATAAATAAAGAGAGAGATAGATACCTTGACAGATAAATAGATAGATAGGCAGGTGAATAAATAAATAAAAGCGCCGGGGAGACTTTCTAAAGATCTGTAGATCAAAAATCACTTTAAAAACAAAGTCATTTTCAGATCCGTGAGATGTGTTTGTCAAATAACAAAGGGCTGCTATTGATTTCATGCTAAGGAAAATATGTGTTTCCTGCTGTAAGATAAGCAAATGCAAAACAGTCGTAACTTCCAGGAAACTGGTATCAGCCCAGTCACAACTGCAAGTCAATCCCTCATGACTCCAGGCAAACACCTCATGACACAGGCCAGTTTTTAGTGTTGGAGCAGAACATGTGTCTGTTCAGATTTGGCTTTCTTTAACTGCTCTATAGGAAAAGTACATACTTTGATCTTCTTTGTTATATTTTTCTTTTTGAGGTGGTGGAAACAATGAGGAGGGAATCTATACAAAACTCTTTAGACGCCAAAGGTTAAAAATTGCCTGTTCTACACACAGGCATGAAGATAAGTTGGCACAGGTGCTCACTTATTTCAGCTTATCTTGAGCTGCTTCAGAGTGCTCCCAGCCTGACTGCTTAAACTGAAAAATGCACCATACAGAAAACAGAATGAGAACATCTCCCCTACACCTTTCTTCAACTGCATGCTCCACAGAGGAAGGAAGTATACAGAAAGTGGAAAGGGGGACAGGCCACTTGGGAGGAATATAGGAACGCTGTCAGAGTATGCAGGGATGCGACGAGGAAGGCTAAGGCCTGTTTGGAATTAAATCTGGCAAGAGATGTCAAGGACAACAAGAAGGGCTTCTTCAAATACATCAGCAGCAAGAGGAAGACTAGGGAAAATGTGGAGTGGGTGCCCTGGTGACGAAGGATGCAGAGAAGGCAGAGTTACTGAATGCTGCCTTTGCTTCAGTCTTTACTGCTCAGGCCAGCCCTCAGGAACCCCACACCCTGGAGACAAGAGAGARAGTCTGGAGAAAGGAAGACTTTCCCTTGGTGGAGGAGGAGTGGGTTAGAGATCATTTAGGCAAACATGACACCCACAAATCCATGGGCCCCGATGGGATGCACCCATGAGTGCTGAGGGAGCTGGCGGACGTTATTGCTAAGCCACTCTCCATCATCTTTGAAAGGTCATGGAGGACAGGAGAGGTGCCTGAGGACTGGAAGAAAGCCAATGTCACCCCAGTCTTCAAAAAGGGCAAGAAGGAGGACCCAGGGAACTACAGGCCAGTCAGCCTCACCTCCATCCCTGGAAAGGTGATGGAGCAGCTCATCCTGGAGGCCATTTCCAAGCATGTGGAGGAAAAGAAGGTGATCAGGAGTAGTCAGCATGGCTTCACCAAGGGGAAATCATGCTTAACCAATCTGATAGCCTTCTATGATGGAATGACTGGCTGGGTAGATGAGGGGAGAGCAGTGGATCTTGTCTACCTAGACTTCAGCAAGGCTTTCGACACTGTCTCCCATAGCATCCTCATAGACAAGCTCAGGAAGTGTGGGCTGGATGAGTGGACAGTGAGGTGGATTGAGAACTGGCTGAATGGCAGAGCTCAGAGGGTTGTGATCAGCGGTGCAGAGTCTAGTTGGAGGCCTGTAGCTAGCGGTGTCCCCCAGGGGTCAGTACTGGGTCCAGTCTTCTTCAACTTCTTCATCAATGACCTGGATGAAGGGACAGAGTGCACCCTCAGCAAGTTTGCTGACGATACCAAACTGGGAGGAGTGGCTGATACGCCAGAGGGCTGTGCTGCCATTCAAAGAGACTTGGACAGACTGGAGAGGTGGGCAGAGAAGAACCTCATGAAGTTCAACAAAGGCAAGTGCAGGGTCCTGCACCTGGGGAGGAATAACCCCAGGSACCAGTACAGGTTGGGGGCTGACCTGCTGGAAAGCAGCTCTGCGGAGAAGGACCTGGGAGTGCTGGTGGACACCAAGTTAAGYRTGAGSCAGCAAYRYGCCCTTGTGGCCAAGAAGGCCAATGGTMTCCTGGGSTGCMTCAGGAASAGTGTTGYCAGCAGGTBGAGGGAGGTGATTCTCCCCCTCTMCTCAGCCCTGGTGAGGCCMCATCTGGAGTACTGCGTCCAGTTCTGGGCTCCCCAGTACAAGAGGGATGTGGCACTACTGGAGYVAGTSCAGCGAAGGGCTACAAAGATGATTAGGGGACTGGAGCATCTCTCTTATGAGGAAAGGCTGAGAGAGCTGGGCCTGTTTAGCCTGCAGAAGAGAAGGCTGAGAGGAGATCTTATCAGTGTATACAAATACCTGAAGGCAGGGTGTCGAGAGGATGGGACCAGGCTCTTTTCAGTGGTGCCCAGCGACAGGACGCGAGGCAACGGGCACAAATTGAAACACAGGCAGTTCCGTCTGAACATGAGGAAAAACTTCTTCACTGTGAGGGTGACAGAGCACTGGACCAGGTTGCCCAGAGAGGTCGTGGAGTCTCCTTCTCTGGAGATATTCAAAAGCTGCCTAGACGTGATCCTGTGCAATGTGCTCTAGGTGACCCTGCTTGAGCAGGGGGTTTGGACTAGGTGATCTCCAGAGGTCCCTTCCAACCTCAATCATCCTGTGATTCTATGAGAGTCCAAACGGGAAAAGAAGCTGGAGTAACACGTAGTAGAGTGAAGAGAACTCCCAAACTAATGGTATTAGATGGAAATTATTAGAGTAATTCTGGTAGTTCATGTGTTGAACTTGCTAAGGAAAAAACCTAAGGATTTGCCTAAAATATAGTGCTATCTATGTGTTTCAGTAGAAAACAGATACAGCTGAGTTACCTTTAAATTAATATAGGTCACAAGTTAACCATAGCAGGGAGTTCATGGAGTTACAAAGTCCCTTGAAAAACAACTCAAACTATCCTGTTCTATACTCCCATACCTTTATAGATACAAACATCTGAAATACCTATATATGTAAATATATAAATAAATGTATAAATAAATGTTTGTCCTCCACATAAATACTATGTGTGCAGTCAAGACATACATTACAAGTAGTGAAACTGCTTTGTCACAGGGAAATTAGATTACAACACAGATTAATTAAAGATTTTATACTGAGGAATGCATTACTTTGTTTTTTTTTCCCCCCAAAGGATAAAAGAACTTAATGTTCTCCCAATTAAAGCGTTTCACACATAGCATAAAATCTTCCATGCCTTTGAGAAAACTACAGAAAAAATTTAGAGTGACTGTTGCCCAGCAGAGAGAGCAGGAGAGCAAAGTCGGGACCTCTGAACGTTCATAGCACTGTCTACATTTTGGAGGAGATTTTCTGTGTCCTGGGCTGAACAGCTGTTTTTGCTGATCCTTCCTCCCTTGTCCCTCCCCATATTTTCACCTCGGGACCACTCCTTTCCCRTTCTCCGTTCCCTGCCCTTGTAACACCCATGCTATTTCTACTCTGTGTTCCCTCTATTCCCATCCTGTCTTCTCATCTTCTTCCCCCACCAGACACAATGTTAGCTGTCATCCGATTGCTCCCTTTGCTTGCTTTATCATTGCATGAATGCCTGGCCTGAGTCTGTAAACTCTCGTGGGAAGAGACTGTGTTTTACCTTCTGCCCCTTAGGTGTGATGCTAATGAACACAGTTCATGAGATATACAGTTAATCTCAATATGCATTACAAAATTTAATTAGCATTGGTTGTAATAAGAATTTAGAAATCTGAAACCTATTAGTTACTAGTGCTCTTGGCTATAACACGCTGAATAGTATTGGGATAAATGCTTGATGACCGAGAATTTCCTGTGTGTAACAGGCACGTTTCTGCCACTGGCAGCCTCCAGAGTGCATTAAATCAGGATCTGTTGACTGTGCAAAGCTGTACATTTAYGCCCACAGTAGACATTGCTCCCTCGGTCACTTTATTACTCGTCTCCTCACGCTTGCCACTTGCCACCATGACTCTTCCTACTCTTCCCTGTCCAGCCCTGTTCCAGCCCTGCTCCAGTGCAGCTGCAGATTCCTCTTCCTGAGCTAGGCAGGGGGTATATCTGTTCTGCAGCCAAACACATTTCTTTTTGGAAACTAACTGTATTCATTTATTTATTCCATCCTCCCTTTTCTCCCAGTCCTTTAGTCTAAATGATGAGCATAGTAAAAGAGAATCCTGTTCCATGTCCTTTGTACAGCAGAGACATGGATTTTGCAACAGGATCCTTTTCTTGAATTGAGGGTTCTGATATACCAATTATATAGAGCATATGAGTCCCTTACGATCTCAATAAAAACTCAAGCTACAAGAAATCACATTTTTAGTTCTGAATATGCAGAGTTAAATTGTCATTTTATCAGTCAAGGTGGCAGCTGACTTATCAAAGGAGTCAGCTGAACTCTGCCCTGACTTCAGCCTTGGTGTATGAACTGAAATTCCTTCTTCCACAGGAAGCAGATAATCCTCTGCTGACAGTACAGTCCTAATGGAGAAAAAATTGATTGAAACCAGAATATCTATTTTTTTAGTTCCATCTTTCATCTAGATAATTATCTAGTTTGGCTGATAATTTGTCAATACATTTTTGAAAATGAAATGAATTAATCATTATCAACTAAACTTTTTTCTCCTGAGCTGCTAATTTCAAATCCATATGTTTAAAGGCAGGATCGTAATGGTGCTAATTACTTTTTAAACTGTTATTAAATAATGTAGAATATAATAATAATGAATAATAATAATGGATAATAAAGAGAGTCAGCAACGTCCGTTGCATAACTTATACCCAGATGACAGGAAGTGCAAATCCAATAATCAAAGGAATTTCTTCAGAAAGTGTGATGGAAAGAGGAGAAAGTTTAAACATAAAAGCAGAGGGCCAGAACATAGTTTCATACAATCCTTTTGCTATTCCGAAGACAGAGAGCAGCCACAGCATAAGCTGTTTTGATGCTTGAAGATTTCCACATTGACTAAAGCTGTAAGATTTAAGCTTTGTGCTTTTGGTCCTTGGAATTATCATTGGCTGTAAGGGTAAAAGTTTCTCCTGGAGATTTTCTGTAGGTGGACATTAAGAGTGAGGTAAGGATTAACCGACTTTAGCATTAGGGGCATATAAAACTGACTTTAGGCCACTGTCTTTCCTTCCAAGGCCTTACTCTATGTACACCTCAATCAAACTGCAGAGCTGAGACTGAGCTGTTTTATCTTTAGACTTATTATCAACCAAAAAGATGACTTGCCAACTATGCCTCACTGACAGTTATTTTCAGAAAGCTTTTCATCAAAGTAGAATGGGACAAATYCACCATTCAGTGACAGCAAGGTACAACCAGCCTCTATCACTGGAGTTATTCCATATCTATGCTGAAAAAAACAGAGCGGAATTTGGCCCGTTATCTTTAGGATTAATGCTTGAATGACATGGCTACAATAGATCTGTCAGTTTTTCCTGCTAATGTAATTGTATTGCATTGTATTATGAGTATTATTAATTAACACTCCATTTGCAGGTGATCTAATCAGTTCATGTATGCCTTTGAAGAATGAAACATTGCCCTACTAGAAAGGGGATATTTAAGCTGACTTGTAGAAATCTATTTCCATTGCTTTTCATTCCAATATTTCTATTTCTGACTTCAGTGCCTCAACATTTGGCAGGGAATTGTTAGACTGTGTGAGGCATACCGTGATCAGTATCCATGGGCTAAAAATGCTGGTAGAAACAAGTGTGAAAACTGCAGGGTTTCCTCTGAAAGTAATAGCTCTCTATTTTCTCTCCCTCTAAAACAGCATTTCTGACAAGCAAAAAAGAAAAAAAAACAGTTTCATGTCAGGATTAACTGAGTTCTCATAAATTTCGGTGGGACATGTATGTAGATGTGATTCAAGAAATAAAAAACTGAGATGGGAAGTGCAACATAATGCGTTTAGGAGAAGTTCTTCATTTATGCAAGAATAATAGAGAGTCTCAAATTCATGATTAACCATAAACATATGAGAGACCTTTCCTCCTCCTCTGCCAGTGTTTCCACACTTCTTGCTTTGTGCTAAGCCATAATTTGTTGATTAAATTAACATTTTCTATAGGCATGTTCATGGAATGAGCAGCAAGGGTTATTATGGTCTTAAAGCAGTCTCCTTGGCATTTTACAAGGCAAGCATAAATTGCATTTCATATGTCAGAGTTTCCACTTCCCTTGAGGGCCTTCAACGGGAAAAGTGCTAACTTAAGCAAAAGAAAATGAAATGCCTGTTTTTTTGGTACGTTATTGAAAGAGGAAAGTTACTATAGGTGGGAGGGATATTTGGAAAGAAATGACATACTTTCACCCTATTTGGGTGTCCTTGAACTTTGCAGCCTCTTTTTTAGGTATAGAGATATTGCAATAGTAGTTCCAGGTTTACCAACTTATTTTTCTGGATGTTGTACTCATTGTTTAGAAAGGAGGTTGAGTCATGTATAGTTAAGGTTACAGAAATAAAGAAAACAAATACCTATCTGGGGTATGAATTTGCCAGTCCAGATGTTTTCAAGCTGTTAGAATGAATTGACAACACATCAGTTTATCAGCCAAATATTTCAGTGTCATTCTTATTTGAGATAATTATCTATATAAATATTCATACAGAGAAAGCAACATTGCATCATCAGTACTGCTTGCTTACTAGAAAAATAGGGACAAAGCGTGATCACTGAAAAGGGTAGTTGTATATATGTGCAAGATATTTAAATGTTGATCAGAAATATCACATTTCAGACACTGACATTTTAACGGCTTAATCACCCTGTGGTTAAAATGCACATATTTTCTATTTCCATTATGTGGAAAGCAAAGTCTGAATGAGGACACAGTTGCAGGCATTTGAATTTTCCCTCAGCTATGAACGTGCTTATGTCACAGAATAAATTACAGTGCAGGGACCCTGAAGCTAAAGATGACTTGAGATGGTTTGGCTGACATAGTAGCATCAGGAGATGTTCATCAAGGTCCCCAAGCACTAATGCCCACCTGTGTTTGAGGTAATACGCTCTGCTTATCAGCTCCTATTACCCTAGTGCTCACAGCATGCAGATACAGCTATATTTCTATATCAGTCCATAAGTACTACCTTGGCTATCTCTGGCTCACTTTCTATAGTACGGTGTAGATACAGCTATAGATGCTCTTCTTATTGAGTATCATGTATTTGTTTGCCAGTCACAGTCTAATTTATTACTCTTCTTGAGTGTGCCTATACTCCATGTGGAGCACATCTGAGATCATCTGTAAGAGTCAGACTTGCCATGCATCTAGACAGATGATTTGCAGCAGCACAACTAAATTTGGAACCAGGCTTTAATCCATAAGGCTAAGTAAGACTGCATTTTTAAATCTACTGCAACAGCTTGCTTGTTTCCACTGTGGAATAAACAGCAGCACAGAAGAAAAAAGAAGAAGTACTCCCAGACCAAGCTGCTCTCATCGCAGAACAGCCAGTCCTAGCTGTTACTACACTTCTACAGCATGGTATCCTCCAGAATGCAAGTGGAAATTACAGGCACTTTGAGTATTTTCTTGTGAAAAGAGGAAAATGTGTCTAGCAGAGTGAAGATTTGCCTTGCATATTCTAGTGATTTTTCAAGTCTAATATAAAAGTTGGGTCGCACTGCACAATTCTCTGAGGGTGATGACAGTCAGAACTGTTCTGTAGGGTGATGAAAATCAAATCTATGCTGAAAAAGCCCAGGAGAGAAGGTAGAGTTTGTCTCATAAGGAACAAACTTTATGTTGGTGATCCACATAAAGAATAAGAATATAGTACCAGTTCTCTATGCAACTAGTTCTGCTGCAATGACTTTGTCTGTTCAGACTCTTGGCATTCCATCTTTTACTAACTTAAATAAAGATGCCCTTCACTTCTTTTAGCTTCACTGGGCCAAATTACAATTACCTGGAAAGAGGGAGTGGGATACGAGGCCAGGAACATTTACAGAAATAGAACTGAAACCTTCTTGGACCTAGAAACAGCTGCAGCAGCTTAATTCCTACAAAATATTTTTACTCCTGCTTCCTCATTTTTAAATAAACAAGTTTGACGTGCAATCACTGGGATTAGCTGCGGCAAATTGTTAATGTGTAAGAATGCCACCTTAGTATATGCCAGTGAATGTAAGTGGGGAGCTTCAGCTTGGTCTTATTTACATATAGAAGATATTTTTCTCATGTCAGTTTTGATCGCGTTTAAGAGAATTAGTTGTAAATTTAGAAAAATTGCTTTCCCTGACATTAATTTCTTCATTACCAGAATAGATTTGGAGTATTAAAAAAAAAAAAAAAAGCTTTCATGCAGTGACCTCTTAAATGAGTGAAATAAAAAATCAGCAAGAACAAAAATAAATAAAAGCAAGAGAGAGTATAAATTTCTCACTGAAACTGATGGCAAAGCTCACTCCCCCTCATCAAAATCCAATCCTCTTAATGCCAAAATGGAAACCCTTTCTTAGAATTAATACAACACAAAATTGTTCCTTCCAGGCCCATGGGACCAGAGTGGCCTGACTACTGCAGGATTAGCAGGCCTCATTGTTTTTTCACCTATACTAGTCTCATTTCACTATGAATTACAAGTGACTTATATCGATACCAGATAAACTTTTCCAATATGTTAACAACAAACAATCCTCTGCGTAATAGTAGTTATAACTTTTCATTTTCAGAAGCCATTTCAAATAGTATAATCTCGCTAAGTGGCGACTAAGAGAACAGGATAAAAGTCTGCAAAATGTTTTTGGACAGAGGAAAGAGAAATTTTAGGTCCTTCAGGGGAGCACAGCTAAAAGTAACAATTAAATTAAGACTAGAGAAATCAGTGGCCCGATCCTTTAAACACCCACCAGCTGATATCACACTTGCTATTTTGAGAGCTCCTAATTAATTCCCATCTCTGTTTGTTGATAACACTCATCAGATATTTATAGAGTGCCATCTTTTCCTTGCTCATTGCTAAGTGAAGCAATGTTAATGGACCAGTTTCAATAGCAAACAGGACTCAGTACTAAATGTTTACCGAAGTTATTAGGCTATCCAGTAGCCTAAGAGGAACTGATTCTGAAATGTGTCATTCTGTGTACTAATCTTCTAAGAGAAGTGTGAAAGCCCGAGAACTGAGGATTTGTAAAAAGAGCTTGCACYGGAAAAATCTTGGTGCAGTTGTTTTAAAAGGCTTTCAATTTGAATATCTTTCTGCCTTAAGGTAGGTGCCTACATCTTCCAGACCAGCTGCAGACCACCAGGACCCTTCATCCACTTTCTGATTCATTTTTATAGCCTTTTTTCTCAGTGCAACTTGGAAACAGGCTGCTGATTAGATGAATTTTTCTGGCAATGGCAACAGATCACTGTGTCACTGGTTTTCTGAGCTGCCTTACAAAGTGATAGATGCTCATGTAGTCACCCAGAGGAAATGACTAAAGGTTTCCTTCAGTTCCCTAGAAAAGATGGCATCTAGGAGCAGCACCAGAAAAATTAATCTAGCTTGCAGCCCGGTTCTCGCCTAGGTCTAAGGAATAAGCCATGGGAAGTGGTCTCCAAAGATCAGCTTGCAAAATGACTCACTCTGGCAGGAGTCCATTGCTGGATGCCATTTTTCTAGGCTTTTCTCAGATACAAAGAGGGAGTAAGCAGTGAAGAGAGTTTTTGTGCAGTCAGTGTTTGATTTATGCACATATGGTCAAGTGCAGGGGGTATGTGCAGTAGAAACATTTTTGTGACCAGCAGTGGCATTTTCTCACATCAGAAGGATGTATAAGACCTGCTTTGCCAGATGTATGGAGAACAGAGTTTGGGCAGAAGCCCATCAGCTGTAGACAAATAAAGAAAGTGCTATCATCGCCGTATTACTGAGGAAGCACCACACCAAAGAACTGAAATGAGTTATAGAAATCGGAGATTAAATGTTACAGAAGTCCCTGGCTTCTAATGAAACCTCAAACCTGTGATTTAAATCCTCCTCAAAATAGCATTTTTTTTGTCTTGAACGATTGTAACTAAAAAGAGAGTGAGCTAAGTATGCAGTTCTCCACTGGGGACTACTTGCTTTCTTTGGGGAAATTTTAACTTTCTCTTTTCAATTGTACTTCATCCTTCTTTTTCTTCTTCACATACATTAGTTCCTACCTAAATCCTTCACACTGCATTTAGAACCAAATAAAGCATTAATATGTTCATCTGTGTGAAATGTTCTCTTAACTATTACCTCGGGCAGTCATTTAGTTGAATCTGATAGAGGGAATGCATTGACATTGTTAAGGTTAATGACCCAATGATTAACAATACACATTCCGCAGCTCAATGCTTCCAGTCATTGTTTCTCAGAATAATGTGAACAACGACATGTATATTATGCTACAATACCTGGAATGGAGTCYTTCCTTTTACATAATAGGTGATGTAAAAGAAATCACCTCATGCTCAAGAGTCCTTCTAAAAGATGGACAAAGTTTTATACTTACCAAAAATTTGAGGCACTTCACTGAGCTCATAGATGATACTATATTGATCCTGATTAGCTCATAAAGTTCATTGGTTTATAATTTGTGTCCCACTGCATTTAGCTAAATTATCCAGAATTAAAAAATATATATATACTTTTTATACTTATAATTATATTTAACTAAAGCAGTAGTGCTATATTGGATCATCTACAGCACAGATCTGATCTGGATTGATGGTGCATATGATTGCATTTCTGTCATAAACCAGAGTACACAATATGACTTTTATGTTGGATTTATGCTGACCAAGGGAGGACAGCTATATCTGGCATAGACCAGTTGGGAAGAGCAACACTTGGTCTTGCACAAGGTCATCTACACCAAATTTACCACTTCAAAAATTCAGAACAAACATGAACAACCAATGCGAGTTTCTAACGTTCAGTGGTGCACCATGAGGCTGGAGAGGTTTTGACTGGTACTATACATATGTATTTACCATCCTTTGGAAGCAGGATCTGGCTTTTAATAAAATAGTTGCATCTGAAATAGGATTTCTTCTTGAATATCATATTCTGTGGACATTTTTGATGGTTAATGTTTATGTAATTGACAAAAGTAATGTCACCCAGTTGTCAGAAAAACCTGGAAGCTGTTTATCACACTGCTTTGAGAGCACTGATGTCTGAAAATAGAATAATTGCAAGAGACACTATTATATTGTTTCCTCTATACCATCCTCATCTGAGGATTCCAAAATAATTTATAAATATTAAGTAATTAATTGATCCTCAGAGCACCCCACTTTTGTTATTAGCGCTGCCACTTTCAAAGTATTTCATAGGACCGCTGCGCGCACTTGGATATTCTTGTACTAAATAATTTTCAGGTTAGTATTAGGCATAACATAATGAACTGAGCAAATAAATAGGACAGTGGCAAGTTTTGCTGAGGAAGGACTGGAACAAAATCATATGGTTAGTCATATCCATCATGAAGGCATCATAGCAGATTAATGACTATCTTTATTTTTATTTAATTATTACAAATTAAGGGGTGAGTTGAGCCCTAATCAACTTACAACCCATCAGTCATAGCTGGCTTCTAAATTTAAGCACTGAAATGAGTGTTCTGATTTTCAGAAGGGCTGTGCAAGAGCATGTTCTGTTTGATTAGTGGAAAAGGTGAGTGTTTGCATTATCTGAAACTTTTAATAGTTATTTATATGATTAAACATGGCTTGAGGCAACTTTAGTAATAATTAAGTTTAAAAATGTGGAACTACAGCCCAGATCCTCATTCCCATTTACATTAGATGCCTGCAGCAAGATATATAAACCATGAACTACAGACCAGACCCAAATGGGTTAAGTGATTAGTCCTGGAGAATGACTTTCAAGGAGAGGAGTCCATCTCAGAGGAGCATTGCACGGAAAAAGATAAGTCTGTTTTCTCAGCTGTGCACGGGAGTGTATTTCATACAATACTCACCTTTCACTCACATTGGCTCATGCACTACAGGCTTTTAGAGGCCCAAGAGGTTAGGAGTAAGTTTTGTGAACTGAGACCTGGGCAGTTAACRTTTGTCTAGATGCCCCTGAAGAACAGGGCCACATATACCAGGTAAACGAGCAGTGTCTCCAAGCTTTCAAAACCTAACATCAGAACTGATCATTTGCTTAACACTAGAAGCAGAACACATATGCTAATCCATGCCAGTCATATCATATCAACTGGAGAGAATTTCATAAAGAAAACCAGCTCTCTTTCATAAGACAGAGAGGATGAAAGGCTGCAACTTGAAAGCCTGGATCAAAGAAAAGGTAGGAGGGAAATTCTCTCGTCCAGGCTTAATGTGTGGCAGATACAGCCAACATAATGGCAGTAAAACATACCAAAGACATAGAGCTGTTAAGCGCTAATGCCTTTTGATAAATTCCCATGATTTCTACTATGGTCATGTTTAAAATTCTGTGTACCAGGTCATTTTTTATCTTTAAAATAACTACCAAAAAAATTGTACTGCCTAGAGAAAAAATGATGGACCAAATCTTAACAATCACTTCTCTGGAAGCAGATTCAAGAATGACTTCTATCAGTTTACTTGCATGGCATAGTTTAAGAGCCAGTATAATTTAAAAATAAGAAAAATGATAGCAATAATTAAATATGAGTATTTGATTAGTAAAGAGAGGAAGAACAAAAACTAAAAATAAAATGGAACACAGAAAATGCATATGAGTTATTAAGGCTTTAAGTTATATAAAGTTATGTAAGTTATTAAGATTTTTTGTAAAACAKCCTGTGGAAAGCTAAGAAGTTTCATCTGTAAGAAGGGGCTTCTCTGGAAAGGTAGCAAAGTAGCTGTTTTCAAACTTCCAATCTTGATCCAAGGCATCATAGACAACTGGAACAGTTTAGGAACAACTACATAATTTATTCTGAGGATTAATGAATTCTTTGTGGTGTATCATAACTAACTTATACACTTTACAAATTTTCAGATGTGAGTAATCCTAAATCCTATGAAATGAAGGAATGTATTTAATTCTTTAAAAAGCCAAATATAGTCATTTCAATGCATATAAAAAAATCTTAATCTGAATTATTTTCCTGTTTGCCGAAGTTCTTATTTCCTCTTTACAATATGTGAGTTATATAATTAAATGTTTTATAGAACATGGTGCTAGTACCTTAAATTACAACAGAACTTCAATATTCCCAGTTTAATCTATTTGACAGTGATTCACAACTTTGTTTCAGTAATACATATTTGAGTCATGATGAAGTCATGAGATGAACTGGAAGGATTTTGAGGATTTTTTTTTTTTTCTCTTGATGCTGCATAATACCTTTTCTGTTCCCTCTGCCTTTTGCTTGATGTCTTGTAGCTGTATTTTTGCAGAAGTGAATGCAAGGAGAGCAATACAGTTAAAGCTGGAGGATGCAAAACCAGTTTTCTCAATGTTTTATTTTTACACCCCCTTCTTTCTATAACCTTATGGAAATGGACCACCTGAGCCCATCTGAGTCATGCTTGGCTGGTTTTGGAATGACTTCTTAACAACTTTTCATTGGCGCTGTACCTTCACAGCATTTATAACACTGTCTGCTCATGAATATCCAGTTTGTTCAATGTATATGCAGATTACCTTTGTTCTCAGGGCAGGAAACTTTGAGTGTATTCTTAAAGGTTGTGTTTTAAGGAAGCTAGGAACATAAGAAATCTCTTGGGTCACTGAGTTCCTTCTAATATAGCCAATCTCAACATCAATTGCCTTAACAAGAACTATTTCTTTCTTAATTTAATTAAGCTCTTTACTTCTGATACTCCTTTTGGAAAGCTGTTCCAAAATCTTACCATCCTGATGATTAAAAACAGTCTTCTCTTACACCTAAATGCACTCACAGCCCAGCTATCCCTACATGTTTTTTTTGCATCAGCCTTGTCTATCAGCTTAAATGCATTTTCCTCTACCTAGGCATTTATGCCACTGCTGTTTCTAGACATCAGTCGTCCCCCAGATCAGCTAATTTCTGCTAGGCTAACCAAGCCAAGCTATTCAATTTCCTCTTGTTAGCTCTCCTTTCCATTCCTCTGGGGAGCTTGGTGGCCATTCTCTGGATCACTTCTAGCCTGAATTCTTCAACAGCAGGGACAAGACAATATTCCAAATGAGGCCTCACCGGTGCTTTGAACAATGTTATTAATACCTGCTTATAATAGCTCTCTGCATTCCCATGAGAAACAGGCAGTATGAGAGTGACTCATCTCGCATTTTATGCATCTCCTTCAGGATGACGTGAATGTGTTCTAGACTAATGTTCTCTGTTGAATAGGAGTCTAGAGTGACTACCTGCTATGTGGACATCTGAATCCTACCCTTAATTTTTAGTTGGCAAAAGTTACATGAGACTAATTCCGTCCCAAGAGCAAGACACTGCACTTTGTTCTATTTAATTTTGTTTCACTTACTTCTCACCTCTCCCATTGTCAAGTCCTTCCAGGTCTTCCTGTGTAAGTCTGGTTTTCATACCTTAATTTTGATGTACTTTTCTGGAGTGCAGTCCCACTTTTCGTATCAAGACTATTAATGATTAATAATTAAATAAAATCCATTCCAAGTTGTTCCTTTGGAAACTCCACTGCTATTCTAGGCTAAGATGTCCTTTTTCAATTTCTTCTGACATTCATTCCAATGTATGAAATAGAACTTCATTTTCATCGGTATCTACTGAGTTGAAGTTCTTCCCAAGGAATTCCAAGCAACTGTTTTTTTTTTTTTAAATAAGAAACCTTTTGCATCTCAAATATTATTTTTTCAACATTTCACAGAATCACAGAATGGTTGAGGTTGGAAGGGACCTCTGGAGATCATCTAGTCCAACCCCCCTGCTCAAGCAGGGTCACCTACAACACGTTGCACAGGATCACGTCCAGGCGGGTTTGGAATATCTCCAGAGAAGGGAACTCCACAACCTCTCTGGGCAACCTGTTCCAGTGCTCTGTCACCCTCACAGTGAAGAAGTTTTTCCTCATGTTCAGATGGAACTGCCTGTGTTTCAGTTTGTGCCCGTTGCCTCGCGTCCTGTCGCTGGGCACCACTGAAAAGAGTCTGGTCCCATCCTCTCGACACCCTCCCTTCAGATACTTGTACACGTTAATAAGATCCCCTCTCAGCCCTCTCTTCTGCAGGCTAAACAGGCCCAGCTCTCTCAGCCTTTCCTCATAAGAGAGATGCTCCAGTCCCCTCATCATCTTTGTAGCCCTTCGCTGCACTTGCTCCAGTAGTGCCACATCCCTCTTGTACTGNACCAGGGCTGAGTAGAGGGGGAGAATCACCTCCCTCGACCTGCTGGCAACACTCTTCCTGATGCACCCCAGGATACCATTGGCCTTCTTGGCCACAAGGGCACATTGCTGCCTCATGCTTAACATCGTGTCCACCAGCACTCCCAGGTCCTTCTATTATAGTCTATTTATATCCAAAAGAGAGCCTTTAAATTAAAGGAAAGAATAAAAAAGCCACTGGTCTGTCTCTGAAACAAGTCCTAAAACTGAATCTGCCTGCGATCATTCTCTGACACTGAGGCCAACTTTGCATGGAATGGCCCCAGTCTATACTAGCTAACTCAGCTTCTAAAACAAGGTGAATGAATTCAAATGGCATATTGTAAGGAAAAGGTCTCATTACTTTGGTCTAACTTCAGAACTAACTCTGGGAGAGTTGTAGTGGGAATGTCCCAAAAGTTTAAGGGTAGAAATATTCAAGTTCCAGTGCTCAGAAATACTCCCTGGCACTGTTTAATTTACTAGTAGATACAGCCTCTGACTCTGATGAGGTCATTGATAAAATGCTGCCAGACACATTCCTCCAAATAATAGTCATGCCTTAAATACTTGGAGAGCTTTTTATATTATATTATGCTTCAAGTGGCCTTCTTGGACAGTACATAAACCAGATCACTTTTCAGAAAAGAAAGGATGTATGTATATGTGTATATATATATATACGTGTGTGTGTGTGTGTGTATAAGAAGAAATTATCTGAGTATTTTGTATAATGATGCAAATACATAGTTGAGATTAGACAGTACATAAACCAGATCACTTTTCAGAAAAGAAAGGATGTATGTATATGTGTATATATATATATATATGTGTGTGTGTGTGTGTGTATAAGAAGAAATTATCTGAGTATTTTGTATAATGATGCAAATACATAGTTGAGATTAGACTTCATAAAAGAAGCTTGTAATCTCAAACATTTGAGGAAAAACACATACGTATAGTAGAGAAGAAACGTGAGTCACTCTCCTGTGGAACATTTCCTAATCAGTAACAGTCCTGATAATAAGAGGTGAGATAAATTTTCCTTTATGCATACCCACATTATCAGATGGGGAAGCAGATATTACACCAAACTTCAAAGCAGGGAATAATATTTGGACTGTAAAGGCAAGTACCTTCAGTAATAACTTAGTGCCTTTTGATGGTGCTTAAGATAAAAAATTTTGCTGCTGAAAGAAGAGAGAAAGCCCAGACTAAGATCTGCTTATTACAGATACTCCACCTCTGTTAATAAGCTGTAAGAATTTGGCTTTCTAGATGAAAAATAATTAACTATTTTTAAATGGATTATATCTCCTTAGAAGTTAAACCCAGCAACCTTCCTGTTTATGTTTCCCTGTGGCCATTAAAATGTTTATAGCTAGGTCAGAAGGATCATATGCCTAATTAGATCAAATTGCTGTTTCACCATGGTTCAGATAAGTATATAAACTCAACAGACACTTTTTCTTTGGAATCAGTATCAGAACTTAGCCTGGAGGTGCAAATCTACGTTACTGACTCATTGTCCTGGACCTACCTAAAAGTCCTGGCTCAGGACTTGAGGACCAGAGTGATAGGCTCAGAAAAGACTATACAGAAAAATCCTAGCAACAGTTACGATTAAAAGTTCATTGCTGATATTACAAAGACTAAAGGAAGGCATGGACAGTTTTTGAAAATGATCAGTACACACATGCAAATATCAGATTTCCAATCCATCTTTAGCTGGCTCCTGGCAATGCTGAGGGGATACAGAGCATTTTCTTAAGCTGTAGGGGATTGAATTCCATCTGCATCAGTATTAGCTGAAAGTTACAGGGCTTTGCTAGTCCATTCACTTAGTAGAGTGGGCAACTGAACGAGCTCCACAACTGTCACCGATACTAGCTGCTCAGCAATGGGACAAGTAGAAGTCCCTCTAATACAGAGATATTGGGGGACTACTATAGGGGTGTACTACTGACCAAGTGCCAAGCAACTGAGGTGGAGGAATGTGGGGAAGCATTCTTCATGCATCTACCACTGCCTGTGCTTCTTGTGAGAGGAGATCACTAGCTGTTATCCAGCCTTTTACATTTCAACTTTGAAATGCAATGCTGAGGCTTAAATAAATAAATACTGCTATACCAAGCAGAAACAGAAACTTATCATCAGGGGAGCCAATACTTTTTCACTTCTAGATCAAGAATAAAGCTATGAAATGAAGAAAAAAAAAAATCACAGGGACATTCAGTTGTGCAAGAAGATAGGCCAGGACAACAAAGTCCCTACAGGCAAGAACTGTGGCATTTACAAGAAGCAAAAAATGTATAGTACTAACAATATAGAAGTGAGCTCCTTCCCTTTTTACAAAATATGTATTTTAACAGAGATCAGATAGACACAAAGATTATTCAGCTGTGAGTACCAGAAGACGGGAGCATGTTTGACTTCACATAGGGAGAACCCATAGCACCACAACTTGGCCTGATTGTCTGCTTTTGAAAACAACTTGAACAAAGTAAAGAACTTTGTCCATTCTTTAATGGAAGTCAAGGCAAAACGACAACAACAACAACAACAACAACAACAACAACAACAACAGTAGTAGTAGTAGTAGTAGTAGTAGTAGTAGTAGTATCTCCATTATGACAGAGGAAGTGAAATTACATAGTAAAGATCAATTTAATCAGAGATCTGTCCAAAACTGAAGTAGTTCACTGAGCTAGCATGATTAAGGTTTATCAGCTTCCTAACCTTGCTGTGCCTTTGATTTCCGGGCATCCCAACCAGGACCCTTCTGTAGCTCTATGAAGTGAAATAACCTTAAAAAAACTGATCTAACATGCCTTAGATGCTCCCCTATTACACCATTTCCCCAAAGGCTGAGCTCTTCCATCAAATATGGAAGATTAAAGAATCAAAGATTTTGTTATCTAAATAGGCAAGACAGACAAAGATATCAGAGGACACAAGAGAGAGGTGGCTTGCTCCATGAAACCACAGTAGAAGGCACACTGAGGAGAAATCTTCACCAATAGTGTTCACAGTTTATTTCATGACCAATGATGACTGCTCCTCATTGTGAAAGGACAGGAACTAGCACATCAACCACACCAATTATTAAAACAAACTAGCAAACRAAACCCCCAAAACCTCAAAGCAGTAGATCAAGAATTCAATATTTGGAAGCACTGTCACGTCAGTACAGAGGGGCTTTTATTCTTAATTATGTTTTAAAAATGATGCTCTATCACAGGCAAAAAAGCTGAACACCAGCAAATATCTCTAAGAAGCAGAAATGCTAATCATGGGGAAATTAATTCCATCTTCATCAGAGCAAGTAAAATGCCACTTTTACTTTAACAAGGCTGCATAAACAAATTAATTCTAAATGAGGCAGCATCATCTTGCCAGTTCTCTTGCAGGGCTCTGTTCTACCTTCTGCTGCTTTTGTTACTCTGTTTGGAAATTTCCTTTCAGGAGGGAAGAGAAGATTTACTGCAGTGTGGAAACCTCACACAGAAAAACACGTATGAAAACAGAGAAGAAAACCTCATTGGCCTGAATGCATCTTACTCAACTTTAAGGAATTAATTGAGGCACACAAGTTTGGAACCTATTTAACCCAGACTTCTGCTAGAAGTCCTTCAAGAGAAAGCAAAATGGCATTGCTCAAGTGTGAATTAGATCTAGAGGTCTATCTACTGAACATAAATAGAGCCTGGGTTAATATAACCTAGGTTAATGCAAATACTTCTTTGTAAAGGCCTGGAGTTAGATGGATGAAGCTAGGCCCTGCTGCATCTGAAGCACATTCCTAGACTGTGGGGGATAAAATGGAAAGAGAATGTGCCTAGCTCAACACCAAAAGCTGTAAGATGCTGTGCACCATCAAAGTGGGAAGGTGAGTAAGGCACAACAATCCTTATTTAACTGTTATTTTCTGTACTATCATCACAGCAGGAGACTCTGAGACCTCACAAGGATCTTGAGTCAGTGCTTAGTATGAAGYTTTTATAGTCTAAACTGAAAAGGCAGAAAGCAGTATTATCCCTATTTTAGAGGAGTGAATTTGAAAGAGAGAGATTAAACAGTTTGCTTTAGGTGACCCAGAAAGACAACTGTTTAGCGGGAATACCCAACAGACCTTCTGAATTGCAGTCAGACACCTCAACCATATAAACACCTATTTGTCAATTTGTCCAGTGAACTGACTATGCACTGCAAGATGAAGGTGATTGGAAAAACTGAAGAAGAGGAGTGGAGGACAAGGGAGGACATTTCCTCCATTTCTTTCTCTTCCCTTCTCACAGGTAAAGAAAAAAAAATCCTATCCTAGGTTTTCAGATCATAGTCTATGTCTTCCCTCTTTTTTTCCAAGAATCTCTTTCTTTTTTTACCTTCTCACCTTCATTTTTCCCAGCTCCCTTTCTCTGTGTGGTTCATTCACAGTTGCGTAGCAACAGCGTGTTCCTTAAAAAAAGAGACTTGCTAGATAAAAAAAGATTGAATGAAAAAAGCAAGTTGAACAAAGTCTTAATGAGACCATAAAACAACCATATTTTCTGAATGGTTCTTTTCAAAGAATAACTAAGGAGGTGTGTGGGCTGCGGGGACGTAGGAGTCAAGAGGAATCAGCATTTCTGCCACTCATTTCCAGCTGCCCTTCTAGGCCCCTAGGGAGGGTCCTCTGAAGCTTTCTATACATTTGGAAAGACCAAAGAAAAATGTGGGATAAAAGAAGGAACAAGGGTATAAGGCCCAAATAAACAATTAGAAACCATACCAACATGTTCATGTAGCAAGGGAAAAAAAACATGCTTCAACTTTTGCAAAAGCCTTAGCTGTACAAGTAGCTCTGTGACTTTGAAGGGTTCTTCCCCAAAGGAAACCTGACTTGTTGAAGGACACACATGAGCAAAAGAAGTTTTGAATTCAAAAGTTAATCATTTGTCCTAACATACAAAACAGCTGCTGGAGATCCCACTGTCAGATTGTACTTACTACTGCAATTCAGTTGCACTTACCAGAGACAAGGCTGAGAGTCAAGCAGGATACTCCAACAAAGGCCAGGCTTAAGAAAGTCAAGCAGTCTACACACATAAAGCCAAAGCCAGACAGCTTTGGTTGTCATAGCAGAGTGCAGGATGATCAAAATTGTATAAAAGGTTAGTAGAGAGGGTTAAAAAATCTTCTCTGACCTTAAAAATTATTTTTTAAGACTGAAAACTAGTGTCACTGAGTGTCATGTCAGCCTGTTGCAAACAATGGAAGCCTATTTTACTGAAGTTAATGTCATTTCTTCAACCCATAAGCAATTCCTTGTTTGTTATCCCTCAACAGGCAAAATGCTTTCTCTCTTCCATTTAAATCCATCACTTCTTTCACTCACTTATTCGGGAGGAAAAAGAGGAGGTACAGGAAGAGTCAGAGAAAGGCCTGCTTCCTGAGTAGGGTTGACTCCTCCATGGGATGATTAGGTGCCAATACAGTCATTATCTGTGGCCTTGATCTATGCAGGCTAGATCATTGCTCAGGTTCTTAGCATGCAGAGGAAGATCTTTGTGTATGACAACAAAAGTAAGGAAAGGAATACTGTGTCAGGAAATGGTTCAAGAGTTGAGGTTTAAATTTCCTTCCAACTCAGCTACCAGATGCATTATAGGACACAAAGGAATGTCTCTCCTGGACATAAAGCTGTAACAGAAAGGGTTAGGTGCTGAGAGTGACTGGAAATCTTGGTCAATGTGATTTTTTTCATCTTGATCTTATCTTATTCTATTCATTTAACTTCTCTAATGAATTCTTTCTTGTAAAGCAGAAATAGTCTATTTCTATTTCAGGGAAGTTGTGTGATGAATGTTTATAAAAGTCTATTAGGATAAAAGCAAGATTCAAGTACTAAGCATGAATGAGATGAATTAAGATAAAGTCTAGAGAGATCCATACACCATCCTTCTCTTCCACTATCGGGAAGTTTGCCCACGTGTTCACTTCATATGCAATGACCAGCAGCTAGATATTGGAGATGAGGTACAGACTAACATTTTTTTTCTCTAAAATTTCACTGCAAGTAAGAGGAAAGGCTTGATACCTTTCTATCTTTCATGGGAAAATGAGATAATGAAATACTCAAGGAAAGCAAACATTTTTTAATTGGATGCCAGCAGTTCCAAAGAATATGGGACTTGGAATTAGGATGGGCTGAAATGTGCGAGACACGAGACAAAGTGCTGTGTAAGAAGGAATGAAGACTATAAAGTCAGAGGTCAGTAGTAAAGCTTTTGGTAATCACAATCCCAGAAAATTAGAAATGAATTCATAAAGAGATTACATGTTTTGGGGGAGTATTAGGATTAATGAATTCATGGAAAAGTTGGTAAATAAGACTGGTACAATATAGCTGACCAGAACGTATTAAGGAATACGTCTTTCCTTCTCTGGAGATTTTCAAAACCCACCTGGACGCAATCCTGTGCAATRTGCTCTAGGTGACCCTGCTTGAGCAGGGGGGTTGGACTAGACGATCTCCAGAGGTCCCTTCCAACCTCAACCATTCTGTGATTCTGTGAAGGAAAAGGATCAGCTGACTGTAACATAAGGGAGTCAGATGAAGTGAAAATTTTTTTAAGTAAATGTGACTGAATGCACCTAATGTTGTCTGCTCCTGGAAAACAGAGTCCTTGTCAGCTCTAGTGTATGGCCAGAAAAACACCTGGGAATCTCAAATGCACAGACATGGAAAAAAAGAATCACAATTGAAAATTTATCATAGAAGTGACACGAGCTAGTATGCTGCATTAGGTCCAGCCACTTTGTTGATCAAATACACAAAAAAAGAATGAAAATTGTAAAAAGGATTAGGATTTGGTAAAGACGTTGTGATTCCCTCATAGCCAAAGGAAGCATTGAAATTTGATGTAGAGGAGAATAGAAATGTATTGAGATAGGAGACTTAAGGAGGCAAGTTTGGTCAATTTGATTAGAAACTGACTCTGAGACAGCATAAGGAGAATTCATTTTTAAAACATCTGAACATATTAGAAAGTTTCTGATGACATTTAAAGCTAAGATAAGACAGTAGAGGCAATAAAACCTCTCAATTAAAGATGTCTGTAAGCAGGCTAAACTGCATCTTGATATGACTGATGATGATGATATGGTACAGAGTGCAGATACTTTACTGCAACTTCCACCTAAATATCCTCACATCCTTCACCTCCTGTCTAAGAATCACCTCCTAGATGGATTTTTATCAATTGAATCCAGACACATACTGTATTTATTAAGTTCATACTCTTCTCTGAAATGTAGTTCAGTCATTAGATGCCCACGTGTACTTTCACATCTAATTAGTGCTGCCCTTGTTTGTCAGCTTCCAGTAACTACTCTTTTTAATAAAATCCTTCAAAGACTGTTGGTAAATGTGATGCTGGTGTAAGGTGGGCAAATTGCAACACTAATAAATTAATTTCTCCAGCTAACATGAACACTGATTAACCAATCTATGCTGCCCTGTCAAGAACTGCATACAGGACTACAGTTCTCTTTTAAGAGCAAGAGGAACTAATCTTTCCTGATCTGTATCTTCTAGTAGCAGTGCAACATTTCATTCACCCACTTTGCCCTGTCTTTTTCATCTCATCTAAGGCAGCCAGCAAAAACTATTTTGGTTTGTGAATACAGAACATTGCATGAACTCACACTGAAGAAAACAAATTCATGTCAGTTGACTACTGAATAACTGTCAGATGGAAAAACTAATTTCAGGGTGGCATTCACCCCCTGGGACTAATACATCCATCCTCAATATCTACGACAGATGAGATGAATTACTCTCTGGAGGTGACTATTGCTCTTCATTGACTGCAAAGAAAGTCTACAAAACTAACTTAACCTATATACTGAAATCTTGGTTGGTTTAACTACATTGTTAATGACTTTGTTCAGTCTGTGATTTCACAGTGATTATCTCTTCATCCCATCACCAACTTTGTGAGCCATATAGTCTTTTCATATATTATGAATGTTTTTACATGAGCTATTTACCACATCCAGTATGACACTCAAAAAAAATTCTAACAGAATTCCTATCTGTAAGTACAGCACTGAAATTTAAGAAAGCTAACAAATAAATAGCAATAAAGCACATTTTAAAAGAATTCAGTGACATTTCTGTATCCTCTATGTAAGAAAGCAACTTTACTTTAATGGATCAACTCATAACTTTTACTCCGGTTTAATGGATCATGTTTATTTTCAGAGACAAGTTCTCCAGTTAAGCTCTTGAGACTCCTAGATGGCAGCTTAAGCCCTAAGAGCCTTCGGCTCTCTACCCCAGCCRTGTATCAGAGACTACCACACCTGTAGCAGCCAGTCTAAGGGAATGTATCCCCATATATGTGCAGCTACATTTAGTTGTTCAGTAGGTGAGCTTAAAGTCACTGTGAAAATGAGTTTGCGCTGAGGTGAACTGGAGCAATCTAGGCCTAGTAACAAATTCTCAGATTTCCATTCCTCTGTACAGGAAGTTGCATTTAGAATAGATAACCACCGAGGGCAGTAAAGGTGTGAGGACCTCCTATTCCTTCCCACTGGCTCAAATGTTTAGTTGGAGCTGTAAGGATGTGGCGAAAAACTGGAACAGCTACTATAGAGCAGAAAAATGAGATCTGGGTGATAAACTTCTGGGTATACATGACATCATGGCTAACATCCACCTCTAGCTCTGTAGAGGGTTTTAGTTAAGAGTGTGAGCTGCTATTACACCAAATTAGCATAGCCAAAAGAATTACAAAATATATCACACAAGCATTCGTGATGTACGTGATGTGTGCACACAGGTCTTAATTCATGGTTGGCAGTAGACTTGAACAGGCAAAAAGGTCTGTGAACTACCCATTGGGCAGACTGCTAAAAATGTGGATCCCAATGTTGGGGACACAGCTGGAGGGGACAAGCTCCCACTTTCTTTCAAGTAGGCTGCAAAAGCATCTAGTTATATTTTCAATGTGTCTAGATAATTTTTGTCTATCCAGCCATCAGTAAAGTGACTGCAGCATGTGTGAGAATGTCTGCTCTCACTTTCAGTGTTGACAGGAGCAACAAAATTTTTGTTTCAAGCTCTTTTGGGTGTCTGGATAGTGAGTAGGGCAACTAATCAGATCTAGACTCTATGCAACTCAACCGGATTGCTGTTTCTAGCTGGGATGAGGCTAGCTGGGGAACACCGAAGCACGTTAAAGTGTACACCTGATACATTTAGTGTGCCAAATGGGAAAGAACTCATATCTTTTTAAAGGCCATGCAATTCACAAGGATTAGGGAGGAGCAGAGACCAAATTGTGACTCAGAGAATGACAACTACAAGATGTCTTCTCCTCAGGCCTTTAATGGAGGTACCRGTCTAACTCGTAAGAATCCTCATGTGAAAAGAAATCAATCTATTCGGACATCTGATTCCTTAAGAATAATTGCTAGAATAACAAGTGGAGGGGCTAGAATGGAATGGAAGCAAAGAGACATTTCTGTTTCAAGCAACTGCCAAAATACCTATTTACCACTGAGACCAGAACAACTCTGAAGCAGCTGTTGTGCTCTTCTGGGTAAATAATATGTGTTAAAAAATGTATAAACATTTATACATGTTTACCTTTGAGATGCCAGCTTCTCTGAAGCAGGCATTTCCCTTGCTGCATACATAATACATGTTTCATTTGAAAAAACTGCCTAAATTCATAAAGGGAGAAAAACCTGTAGGGTGTTGTATATGTACAGTGCTGTATCTCTTGTAAGTACAGAGGTAGTAGAGCCTTAGCATATAATACAGTCTTATATTTTACCTTCAAAGTCTTTTGCAAGATGCTCAAACCATTCCTGTAAGTTTGGCAAATACTGTCATCTACCCATTTCTAAGATAAGAAACTAAAGGCCATGGTTTTGGAAACTATTCACTGAAATGCAAGCCTTAGTTTGCATATGTCCAGTGTGAGCCACAGCTAGCAATAAGCTCAAACGTCCTCAAGCAGTAATGCTCTCTAAGGGTTTCATCTCTCTTCCCATCACCAGTAGCATTCTCAAACCTGGCATCTAGTCTTCGCTAATGGTTGAGGCTCCCTGTGTAGTCCATGGAGAGTGAGAGATACCTCTAGAGAGTCTTTCATCCCATTTGTTATAGATACCTTCCTACAAAGGAATAAATTACTTCATAGAGGTATCAGTCTTTCTCCATTTACCAGAGAGCCCAGAGAGTTGTTATAAACCACATGCCTAAGTCAGCTAACTGGACCTAATCCACACTCCCAGTGAGTAAAGAAGAGGCCTTCAACATACAAATATTTTCGGGGAAAAACTCTCTGCAGGAAATCTTGGTCTTCATTATTGAACTAAAGGATTTTCCAGAGGAAGAAAAAACTAATTATATACAAGCACTGACTCCCTTTCCCCTTTCCCTCCCAGTGTGCAGAGCTAATATAGTAATAATTCAACATAGATAATATCACAAGTGATTAGCTGATCTAGCAGTGGAGTCTTGGATGTCTGGTCTTAATCCACAGCCCAGAAGATACCTGTGTAGTCTGTGGCCATGCTCTGGCAAAGCTTTAAATTCCTTTGAAGATACTGAGGATCAAGGGGAGCTCAGACATTAAAGTCTAAAACTCACTAGAAGGACTGGAGTGTTCAAAGACTGTGGTATGTGGAGGAAATGGAAATCATCATTTAATGCTTGGTTAGTTGTGATAGAGAGGGAATGTGTTTGATGACCCCAGTGGTACAGATCCACTTTCCTATGTTCCAGATAAGAATTTTTTCAGCACCACATTTTCAGTAACTTGAACCAAAACTGGAAACTGTAAATTAGTGATCCTCCTGCTCCATAAATTTAACAGTGAAGCTTGCCTAGTGCCTTGAGGAATGTGGAATTTTGGAAAGGCTCTGTTTCTGTGGACTTAGTGTGAACAGGTAGCTATTAACATACTAAAAGATCTTCAATGTATGTATCCAGACAGGAATTCAGTTCTTGCCGCTGAACACTGAACACTGCTCCAGCTGATCAAGCTGTAAATGGGTATCTGATCCTCCAGACTTGTGTGACGAAGGACACTGGATGTTAACACCGAGCAGCTCCCTCCTGGAGTACAGTAACTTGCATGGCATTAGCTGTTTCAGCCAACGAGACATCTCATCTCAGGAGGATCTTTGACTGTGTCTTATTGTGAACCTGCTTAAGATCCATAAGTGTAAACAACTGCTGTCTAAAACTGCTGTGGTGAGATACAATTCAGTTTTCCTCAACAACATCTCACTCACTCTCCAAACTCTGATTAGCAAACATCCATAAACTTAGTCATGTTTGCTAGAGAGGTCTATCAATTGCCTTAGTGGAAGTTAGCCATGGTTTCTGCAATGCAACATTGCCTCTGATGGTTTAGACAAAGGTAAGCAACCTTATAAAATGGTCTGAGGGTGCTATCCCTGGTAAGAAGATCAATTGATCTATCTATCTATCTGTCTGTCTGTCTATCTGTCTGTCACTTTCTTTCTGATATCCACCGGTAATCACTTTATATTCTCAAGCCTCATATTTAAAAATAACCCCTTTTACTATTTAACCAAAATAAATTAGTTTGTGCCTGCAAACTTTCCACGCTCAGAACCTCCCAGTCTTCAGTTGGCATTTCATATGCAAATCTGCAATAAGAGAATATTGTAAATATTGGATCTGCAGTAGCAAGGGAGTTAAAAAGAATGGCATAAAAAAAAGCATTTTATTTTAATCAGAAACATCCTTACTGAGGAAGAAATACAAACACATCTGTTATTCTTACTATTATCAGCTAAAGACCCAAAGGCTAGGTTATAGTTTACAAGATGAGTCCCTTGCTATTATCTTGCATCTTGTTTTCTTGTTCTAATCCACTTTCACAAGCTCAACAATTTGATCAAGCGTTATTCACCATCCAGCATTCAACTCATTGCCAATGTATCATTACACTCTGGAGAAAGACCTAATTGAGTCCCTGATTAATAATTAACGAAGCTTTAATTATTAATTGCTGTGTTATTGATAAAATCATTACGAGAGGGCATGGCCTTTGTACCATTAATAGGGGAATCCTATAGCACATTTTTACACATCCCTTCATTTTCTGGAAGGTCTTTCTTTTCCAATATACATTGTATCAGTTAAGGGATAGTCTTATTAAATTAGTGTCATTCTAACAGCATCACACCCCCACTATAAAACAGAATTATTGATGTATCCATCCTTGCATGGGTATGTAGGTAATAAAGAGAAGAGCTTCTTATATCCTAATGATACTGACACCCAATTTATTTAGCACTTTCTGTGTGGTGTTACTTTGCTTTACACAAACCCTTTTATAAAATCTATCACTTTTCACAGACCTTTTACAATTTCTTTTTGCATGGGAGTTTACTTCTGCATGGGAGTAAATCTACTAAATAAAACCTGATTTTTAGAACAGCAGAATATCCACAACTCCCACTGGAAATCAGCTCTGAAACTACCGCTTCCCACCACCTCCACAGATCAGTGAGTGAGTCCTTGTTTGCTTGCCTGTATCTTCAGGTTCCCCAGAAGTGTTGTCACCTGACAGGAAGCTCAGAAGAGGTCTGAACACATCTTACTGAGCCCAGTAGCAGAATCACTGGGTACAGCTGTATCTTCTGTTATGGAGAAGGTCATTCTAGATGATCTGATGGCCTTCTCTGGTCTTAGTCACTGTGCTTCTGCAACAGCCTTTTGCAGTAGATAGCTGTATGACAAAATGGTATATGACAGACAGTCAAGAATACCAAGAATAGGTGAAAATTGAGGGGTAGCGGTTATGTCTGACCAGATGCGTTGGCTAGGAAAGCAGCACACCAGAACAGTTACAGTAAGTGCTCACAGTCTCATTAATTTGGTGCAAAAATATATCAGACAAAGTGAAGCTGAGAGTTTTCAGCTGAAAAACTCAGCTCAGAGTTTTCCAAGGGACATGGAACAACTCTGGTTTGTTACCAGTTATCTTGTGTGTGCACTTCTAAATAGCGTGTTCTCTATATTACTATATTACTATATACTCATATTACTATATAGCTCAAGATTTATCCACATTTCACTGTGCACTGTTTATAATCGGAAAAAATCCAACAGGCCAACATGTTGGTTGCTGATAGCACTGATGTTTAGAAGATAGGCAGGTTTTAATATGGCATGTCGGCTGAAAACAAGAATGTGAAAACAGTTTTTAAAGAAAATTTTATTATTGTTCCAAAAACTAACCCCAAAGAATCTTGGTAATAGCTGAGTTCTGAAATCCTGAAAGTACAGATTAATTTATATGATCAAACAAGAAGTAGAAATGATACAGAAGGTCAAGAATCGGAAATTAAAAATGAAACAAATGTCAAATTCTAAATTTAGCTTGAACTCTGTACAAAGCAGCTTAAAAAAAAAAAAAGAAAAAGGCAACTTTCTTTTTGAAGAGGGTGTTGTCAACTCATTTTCCAGGAAGTTTTTAAGAAAGAGACAAGTGATTCCAGTGCTGAAATGGGTTCAGTAATTACTAGCACATGCATCTCATGGCTAAGGTTCTCATTTGTTTTTGAAGCTGATATATTAATTCTATATTATGCCAAAATTTTGGACCATTGCCTCCTCTTCCATTGCTGGTCTCTGATGAAGTGAAAAGTTTATTAGTTGTGTTTGTGTTCAACAATTTTATTAGCCTTTCAGTTGCAGTATGTGAAATTCTTGTTTAGAGTCAGAAGAGACCAAGCAGCCCGCATGGGCAGCAGGCTTGTCCTGACACTGGTCTCATCTTCAGAGGTGTAACAGGAAACCTCCTGGCAGCTCAGATGCTGGCTAAAAATATTMATTTAACAGCCATTGCTTCCCATAGTCAAATATGTCAGCTGCGTGTGGTGGGAGACAAATGAACTGATTCATCCCAGAATTAAGGAAAAGAACACTTTCTTTATTATAAACATTGTGATCTAATCTTCTATTATTTTCCAGACCTTTGTCTTAGTGTTCTTTGCTAATCCCTCTTTACATCTCTCTCTCTCTCATGTTCGGGAGCTAAAATAAGACTGGCTTAGTGTTGTAATTCAGCTTCGATATTGCACAGGGCCAGTGGAGATGTATTTAGATTCAAGCTTGGCATTGTGTTTGAGAGCCAGAATATTAATAGGATATCCAGGCCAAAGGGAATCCAAATAACCATTCCCATCAATTATCCTCTTGTTCTAGTCACATCTAATGTTTCCCTAGAGCCAAAGCCAAGCTCTTGAGAGCAGAGGTAGGACAAGAGAAGGTGGGGTACAGGGAGCTGACAATTAGCTAGGTACTATGCTAATTCGTCCGGAAAAGCTGGGGAATATATTAAGTGGAGATTCTGCTGCATTCTCATAAGGCAGATAAGTGTGCACACCCCCTACATTTTAGAAAGCTGCCTTTCACCTTCAAATTAATGCTGTGTCTTAAGGGAGTAATTCCATCCCCAAAGACAAAATCTCTTCACTCATACTTATGTAGCATGATTACAGTGATCTTAACCATAGACTAGGTAATTGGCAGTTAAGTTTACCAAGAACATCTGCTAAATATGCTGAGAAACAGCTGCAAACATCGAATGAGTTATCATATAGTCTTTGCAAAAAGTAGGCAGACTCTCTGAAATCTACAGACATCTTCCATTAGTGGTACAGAATGTTTTCAGCTACTTACATAAGATACACCTCTACCAGGGACAAGAACATTTAGCCAGAGGCAGTACGGAGCTTTTCATAAGAAGCAAATATTAGTTCTTTTGCCAGTCTTCTTCTGTGGGTCTTTAGCACTGGAACTGCACTCTTGCATTAATTTAGGAGATAATTGAAAGTGTGTTTTATAAGTTTCATTACCCTTAAGCAGTACATTAGTTGTTATCACTAGTAAATAATCTGAAAAGAAAAAAGGACTCAAAGAATTTATCCAGTTTTATATCCACCCTCTTTCCTTAAATGAAAATTGTATTAGTGTAATTGAAGATAGCATAAAGTACATAATGCAAGACAGCTCTAAGTATACAGATTTGGACATTTTACAAGCTTGGTTTGACTTTAAAATGCCCACTTGAATGTCGCAAGCAAAATTGCGAATTGCCACCCGTGCAATTTAAAATCTGAGTCATATTGATGGAGATGGGTAGCTCTGCACTGCAGGCTGAGTGTGTTTTAGCTTTYGGGAGCAGTTATGTTATGGCTGGAGTCATGATATTGCTTCTTCCCCACCCTTTTGGAGAGTAGGAGTGAAAAAGACGCCTGTACTATATCAGGTGCTATTTTCATACCTATTATTTTAGGTACAAAATACTCTCAGCATCAGATGATGAGACATGCTYTAGCTTCCAAAACATCAAAAGATCCATCTATGGCAAACCTAAAAGAGGCAACAAATCTCCGTAGCATATGCCACTAAAAGAGTTTCATTTTTTGTAAAAGTTTAATTTTCTCCTTGAAAAAGAAAATGGAGCTGTCCTCATCTTCCTACAGATAACCGTCGAATCCTCAGCTCACCAGAARGATAAGCATCCTCATTGTCATTGCTTTGTATATGTACAAAATTATTCCCCAATTCCCTTATTTCTTTCCAAATCAAAGCTCTTCCTCCATCTTTTCTACACTAATCTCCCCTCTCAATCTCTTCATAGCTTTTTGTTTTCTAATTAGTTTCTCCTTCATACAATTCATCAGCATCAATCTCTTTTTTCCCTTTTCAGGATATTGTGTCCCTCAGTAACTTGTCCCCTGAGGGCTGTTCGGCAGGAATCCTAAGCTCAGCATAAGGTCAGTTTTCTTATAAAATGCACAAAAGTTTTTGCTCARTGTGACTCATCCAGCAAGCTAAACAGAGAATCAGCGCTCTACAAGTAAATAAGTAGAAAAATAAATGAATAATTAAAAAATGTGTGCCAGAAATATTAGTGTCGAGTTGCTTCGGTTCTTATTAAGAATTAACTGTAACAGAGACTTTGACTCAGGTATCCCCTCTCATCCACACGTGACTTAGCCATAAAATATTCATTTTATATGAAGAATTTTTTTCTTTAAAATTCGTTTTAAATTATTTCATAAAAAGAGGAACAAATTCACCCGGAAGGAAAGAGGTTATTCCTTCCGCTTCTGCCAACAAACACACTCTTGAAAGCACTCATATGACCTCCGACAGCGAAGGTACTGAACCTGGAACACCTCTAGTTTTGGTACGGGTTTTCCTGCCACACTGCTTCTGATCCCTCCTTCCGTAGTTGTCTTTTTGAAGAATGACCCCCCTCTGCACAGCTTCCATAGGAGCTGTGCTAAGTGTTGATCTGCAGAAAGTTCAAAGCTGTGATGCCTAGATATAGTTCACTGGAATATAAACACAAAAATACTTTGGAGGATCTTGCATTTTGGAAATGCAAGAACTGTGCCATAAACTGCCTCTTTAAGACACAGCAAATATATATACATATATATTTACAAAAGGAATTGTGAGTCTCCAAAAGTGTACCGGTTTCAGTGTCCCCAGTTATACGTGCAATCTGTGCACGTGGCAGTCTGCAGTTAACAGGCAGGTATGCGAAAAAACAGGTTTCACGTGTGCTAAAATTGTGCAGCTGTTGAGCTATCATTGTTGGCACTGGTCTCAGATGCAGACACCCGAGGTGAAAAATGAGATGCAGTTTCAAACACGTGAATAAATCCCAGCTGTGAATTATTCCACTTAGTTGTACAGAGGAAATAGCCATGTGAGGGGAATGGTTTTTGAAGGGTCCTCTCTGGTTCTGTTGCAAGAAATAAATAAAACCTACTTTTATGATATAAACAATTTATGCCATTGTTCCATTTTTCCACTTTTAATTAAACAGTGCTCCAATTAATTAAACTTTGATTGGATTGCTTCAGGTAAAATAAAATAAAAAATGTGGAGCTCCACATGTAATTAATTTGAGTGAGATTTTTTTTCTTTTTTCCCATAGTTACCGGACACTGTTCAGAGGAATTATTCATCTAGTCTCTCGGTTATAAATCTTTTAAACTAACAAGGTCAAAAAAAAAAAAAAAAAGAAACTTTCTCTTCTGTATTAAGAAAATAATTCACACTCCTTCCTCCCCGACACCACCTATGAAACACCAAATGTTTAACACATACAGAACATCTTTATGCAAATAGCAAAGCACAATAACTGAAGTGGAGAATCCCAGAGCAAAATAGAGGAGCTTTAGGAAGTTAGAGAATTTTCTTTCTCTAGCAGTTCCGGCATTTGCAGCTTCTGACTAGGAGTCACTGAGTTTCAGTTAGTCTAACATTGCCTCGGAGAGAAAAACTGCAAGGCCTGGCGCTGCGAACCCCTAAGTACCCTGAACTGCTGTTGATACCGGCAGGAGCGGCACGCGTTCAGCGATGGAGGATGCTCAGCTTTTTGACAATTCAGGGACAGTAATATTTTAGTCCCCGCCTTTATAAAGGCAGACAGAAATAGCAAAAGTGTTCAGTAGGTGTAAAAAATCAAGCTAAAAGTGAAGAGTAACCTTTGGCTGAGCACTTGGAAATACATAAAAACCAGAATGGTATGAAAAGTAAATTACACACACAAAACAAATACGTGACCAGGGGACACGAGAAACACAGAAGCTGTGTACAGCTGATCTCAGGGCTGTGCTGGGGTGGCAGCCCCRCCACCTAAGCCCAGCTCTTCTCTGAAATGCATCGGCTATACCGGAGCCACTCACCTCTGTCCTGCAGCGTGCTAGCTGTTCGCCTTTCCTTCCGCTCTAAAGTACCTGTCCCAACCCGTTTCTGTGTGTTTGAGGTAGGGAGCCCCACTTAGCTCCTCATAGGGGCTTGCAGGGTACATCTACACTAGAAAAGAAGAGGAGCCAAGGTCCATTCCCTGACCTTCAGGGAAAGCAACACACGAAGGACGGATCCATAGAGCTAAATTATCTTCTGCCTAGAAGAGGATTGCTTCACACCTACAGCTGCTGGGGCCCAGGCTATTTCACAGACCGCGAGAGGCCAGTGTGTGGCAAAAGAGCTATTTGGCCCCGGTCAGAACTGCCACAGAGTATGATAAAGACCCTTCACACCAGTTGCCCAAAAGACAGCAAAAAGGACCTTCCCCAATGCCTAACCCAGCTGGGTCTGGCCTCATAACTGGGATTCATAGGGGCTAATGGAACACAAGTAATAAATGAGGAGATACGCTTCCTTTTAACAAACAAGCAAAATGGGTTAGCAATCAGTAACACTGAATCCCTCTATACGTCAAAGATTTACAATAGTTTTCTTCTCTGGAAGAAATCTCTACTCTTTTCTTGCTCCCAAAGAGACAAAATCCACCAGTTACAAAATTTACAAGGGAAATAATACATTGCAGTCCCCTGGAGCAGTGTGGAGTTATGTCTATGCCCTCTAAAAGCTGAGGGAAAGGATATCAAATAAAATTTCTTCTATGAAAAATAATAGAAATGAGCATGTATCAGTCTTTGTAAGGAAATTCCCAAAGAGCAGAACAGCAATATTAATAAACCAATGCAGAACCAAACATCTGAATACATGAGCCTGAATATCATACATAACAAAATACGGAGACAAAGATGAAACACCATATCTAAACCACAAAAATCTTATTGTATGGCAATTCAGGGGAAGATTTCAAACCATCCATAAGTTCAGAATTGTTTCTTTTAATGTGTAAAATTTTGAATGCAATGTATCTCTATGATCTCTATAATCTCAATGATTGACATTTTGTATGCTGTCAAAAATCAAATGCATACTATTCTACTTACATTAGAATATGACATTTTTCAAACACATTTCATAACTCTTACCATTAAACACAAAAATCCTAAGACATTTCATTTTAAAGGAACTAATGGCTGGAGCAACTCATTGGTAATATTAACTGACACAAAAAGTAAATTGTGAAAAAATGTTTTCCATCAGATTAAAATGTATCCTGCTTCTTTAAATGAATAATGTGAAAATTTTTCAAATGTCTCAAAGGTGTCTCTCCTGATACGTCTTCTCAACCAGTCCACAGAACTAAATCTGAATTGAGTTCTGAACTCGGATACACTGGATCAGGTTTTCTAATGCGTTTATAGGGAGCTCTGGGAGTGTGGCAGAGGTAGGGGGAAGGACATCCCTCTCTGCTTTTAACTCATGTCCCATTAAGGTTCCTCGTTTTCTCTTTACTGCAGTAAGAAATATTAATGATAGCACTTCATTCCTTCAAAGAAATCCTTTAGCAGTCATCACAAGTAGGAGTTTTGACAAAGAGTGCAAAATCTGATCCTTTTGTTGTAGGAGTAGTGTTTCCTTTTTTGGCACAGTGGCTCTTTACCGTTGCCAAGTTTGTATTTTAGGATTTTGCTGTAGCAGTTCCTTTTGGTTAGGCTTCTGAGGTTTCAGATTAATGAGTGCTACAGGTAGAACCATTCCTTAATATTCTTACCATCAGCCATTCTGCTGGAGATAATCCAGATGCAAGTGATCCTGATCAATATGCCGTAATTGTTGTATACACATCTTCTGATTTTTACCAATTTTTTTTTTTTAATTTGTACTGCTATCTCTACCTCCTTGCTCAGGGGAACATGACTTCTGATATGACAGTTAAAAACCCCTCAACATTTCCAGCAAATACTAGACATGCATCAGGGCTGTTAATATGAGGCCCACTGCCTGCTATGAAGAGTTTAGGAATTTCACATCTTGCAAGTATTGTCTTCAGTTTTCGGATGACATGTGAAGATGACATCTGTGAAAGTAGAGCCAAGTCAATATATCTAGAGAAGTAATCAGCTATGATAATGTATGTGTCTCCTTTCCAGAAATTAAAAGCTGTTGCTATCTGCTGCCAAGGTCCTTTGAAGAGATTAATGATATTAGCAACTGTTTCTTGGGGGGATTTGTCTGGATTTTCTTGTTTGTTTGCTTTTTTCCCTTCATGTTATATTCTTGGTGACTGTCTGCTTAGATTTGAATTGTTCTGGTCAAACCCTGCAAACTGCTCAACTCATGCTACGCCCTTGTGTGCAGTCTTGCGTCCCTTCAGGAGTCTGGCAAGCAGTTATTCTGAAGTATCAGAGGACCAAAAATATTTTCATTTCTGAAGGAGGATGTCAGGTATTTGAAAGTTAACTTGTGCTCACTACTGTGGCAATTGGTCTGTTGGAATTTCATCCCTTCGACTCTTTCCTCTTTGGCAGCAATGAATAAATTCCTGGAAAACTTGTATTTGCTCTCTGGTATAATTAAAATTTATTGACAGACAGTATGATTACTGTCAGCTCAATATCAATATATCTGCTTGGGCATTTTTCTCAAAAGTCTGTTCTTCTACATAAGCTTCTGCTTAATAAAGACTTTCCATAAGAATACTTGCTCCATGACTGCCTTCCCTAGAGTATGTTCAAAGACAAAAAAAAGCATCATTTAGGATTGAAGCTTCTGAATCTAAAATGAAAGGTCATTTGTTGAATTTGAACCCAATACTAGCAGAAGATGCTATGTTTCTGTTTTGGTGTTATAAAACAAGCCAAATACATATGAACTAGGCCTTTTGCAAGTCCGAGTGACCTTCTGAGCAGCCCCCTGATTTCTCTGTAACTTTTTGATATGAATAAAACAGGTTTATCTCCAGCCAGGTTTTCTTTGGAGGGGAGGTATACAGACCAAACAAGAATGCATCCATTGCCACTACCTTTGGATGTTTGGCACAATGCAGTATATTGTGCCGAAGAGGTCGAGATATCAATACTTCTTTTATTTTCTATTATTTTGATGAATGTCTTTTGTTGCTTACTTTCCCAGATCTGATCACTGTGATCATTACAACATTGTTGCATTTACAGACTTTGCTAGGCATTTTCTGGAATTACTTGTCATATACAGGAACCTTCCCACAGCAGAAACATGATGGTTCACAGTAGTTTATGAGTTTCCTGTTTTCTAATACTGAACTCCACAGACTTTATCTGTTCCTTTTCACGTGTAGTAGCCTCATTCAGAGCAAGGCCAGCTTTCTGAAAGCATCTCAGAATTCATCGTGCTCAGTTTTATTTCTGTTATAAAGCAACACATCTTCTGCATGTTAAAGGATGCCAAGCAACCCTGGCACCATTTGCTATTTCTTTTTCAGAAATTTTCTGTTGCTAGAGTGATGTTGACTGGGAGCCAGCTGAAAAAGCACCTTCCAAATATAATGATGAATACAGTTAATGGTTAGATTCTTTCATGAAAGAGCCAGGGAGGAGAAAGGGCCAAGAGGACTTTCAAAGTATATAACTTTGAGACTATATGTGGCTTATGGTAAACAAGCTAATGGAAGAAGCTTGCTTCTTTCTCTGCATGCGTATGTGAATTTTCCACTGAGCACTTGGACTTCAACAGTCATTGAATATGAGTCCTTAAGTACTTTTATCTTGCAAATACCTCTTATATCTTCTATGCTTTTTTACATTTTTCTTACTTTCTCTACCAAGAACATACAGAGGTCACAGAATGCTGTAAGGGTAAAGGGAATAGCTGATGCCACAAGTTTAATTTTATGTTCCCTTGGCTACTAGTCTATTCCCATAACRACATGTGGCTACATCTCTTCAGTAATTTGTTTTTTTGCTACTGATGCATCCTCAACCTTGTTTTGCTGGTTCCTTAGTGTGAACGTTACCAGTTTTTGCACTATATTTTTCCAAGAACTATACATTTCTTCAGTTCATCTAGGTACTGATCACAAACATCCTATGACATGCCACTACTCCTATATATATTTTCAATTTGCCTTTATCCATAATCTGTTATTAAATGGACTATAAATTATTTTTGGAACTATAATGATGATTTTTGGTTAAGAATTTCAACATTTTGGGTTCATGCTTGTTCATATTTTATAATAGAAATAAAAAGTCACTGTTATCTAAAGCTAAAACTCCTTGAATCATTTTTATTCATCTGGGAAACTGGCATGTTGCTGAACAATGCTCCTTTTGACGTGAACTATGTTCTCTTTCTTCTCTTGAACACGGTCGTCACCTGTGGTTTCTGTTTTACTACATCTTCCACAGATTTTCCATCTCCCTGCCCTACTGCAATTTTTTGGTCTTTCAATCCTTAATGTTGTAAATTCAATAGAACTTCTTCCTTCTTTGTGTGTTCATTCTTTACGCAATCAATAATGTCCGAGATTATCTCCCTTTCCGCTCCTAACAAAGAAGTCATACTCCTATATCTTGAATTTTTCTGCTGGAGCTTCTTCTAGAGTGAGATCTAGATCCAACTGAAATTGTGCTAAAAGACCACTGTCTGATGCCAGCAATTACCCTCATCCTTATTAGGTCTCCTTTACCATTCCATATTTGTGATGTTCAGCTAGACTGAACCCAGTAATAAATGCTGCAGCTGCTTCCCCTTGTTCCTGGTACTTCCTTTTACATTTGACCCTTTCATATACTGTATTCTTTCTGGCTATGGAATGGGCATCAAAAGCTTTTCTTTGTTGCAGTTCGTTTCCTCCTCTGGCACTTTCATAGCACGTAGGTTATTGCCGTAAGAACCGATTCTGACAAACAGCAGAATCTGCTGTTCTTGGGCTGCTCTCTTGTAAAGCAGAAACCTTGCACAACCAAACATCTCTGGATCCAGCAAGATCAAATGCCTGAAACATCAAAGTCAGATTTTTCCCAGAGCCATTTCCCATCTGCGGTCCAGTACTGAACTGGAAGTGGGTTGTCCACCAATTTCTTACTAAAACTTTCATGGAACTTTGCCCCCATTCTTTTTTCTTTTGTTGTAAAGTCTCATGTTTCTGGTTCCCTTAGAGTCTATTTATTTCATTTCTCTGACGATAAAAGCAATAGGACACAGTCTTTGACTTGCCCTTCATGAGCTACCTATTATATCTTCCCCATATGATGTATTCTAGCCATGCACTGCAAATTTTCTGGCTTTTCAGTGACAGACTATAATTGTTAAAGTTCTGTTACTTAACTGAAAAATGGAAAAATATATAAGAAATTAAAGACTTTACTGGTAAATTTTGTCCTAAATTTTTTTAATGCAAGAAAAAAAATAAAAGCAACAATTTCTTTATTGTCTATTAAGTAATCTATTTTAAAAGTAATTTACTTTGTATACAGCTAAGTTCTGTTTTTATGAAATGTGGTTTTAAATTTACTTGTTTTTCTTTTCCTTTCCATTCCCTCTCCATTTCCTTTTCCTTCACAATTTGCTGTCCTCATTAATTTTTATCGTGGTAGAAAAATATCAATAACTTTCCAAGAAATAAACATGATACTGCTAAAAGTCACCACTTTTTGCCAGTACTCCTCATATCACAAATTCTTATTGGCATCAGCAATTTCAGTCACTCTAAGGGTATTAGGCCAGGAAGGTAAGACAAACTACCCCCTGGAAACCTACAGAAACACCCATTTCACTTTATTAACTACACAGACAACTTATACCACTGATTTGAGATGACTGGTTTGCTTCCTGTGCCCCCTAAGAAGAAAGTAGTAGCTACTCATGTCCGCATCTACCTAAGGTAATTACACTGGATCAGAGTCTGCTTGCTAACGTATTCATATACTGGCTGTATGGGATATAGCATCAGGGAATGGCCAGTTGATTCCTTTACATCCCTTGGCTGCACTGGTTCAAAGTGCATCGCTGCTGTAATGATACTGAGATGAATTTGGCTTCATGCAAGTCCTTCCTTCTTCCCTCCTTCCTTCCTTTCTTTTTTCTTTTTTTTGGCTTTTGATCTTGAGCACCTAAGTTCATAGGTATGCTGATGTGGAAACACTCTTTTTACTGCAAAGTACCTTTGACTAATCCCATCCTTCTTCTCAACATGGCAATTCCTCCACTGACCACCCATAAAGGCCACCTGAATGGGGAATTGTTATTTCTCTTTTTCTACTTTTTTCTTATTTTTTTCCCTGTGTTTTCCATATAATCATTCTGTACAAGTACTGCTCAAATGCCCTGTATGCTGAACATAGTGTGTTGGCCTCACAGTCATGTATTACACCACCAGAAATATCTGGATTGAATTTTGCTGCCTGTAATTTAGGGATTTTCTAACAGGATCTCATTTCAACAATCTAATTAGAAATGGTCTGGAAAAATAAGGTACTCCAGGGCTAATCACGAGATAGCTTGTTCTGCTTTTCATGGTGCCATAATTCACCTACTCCTTTGATGGTTGTAAAATGTTAACCTGTCACGCTTGTTAATTTTTTTTTTATTTTTAATGTACTATAAAATTATATCTTCCTCAATATTTTATGCTTTTATTTATATTTTATGGCAGCAAATAATGCTTGTAAAGCGTTACAGGAAACAGATTTTATTTACCTGGCAGGGAAGTGGGCTGCACATGCAGTAACAATTAAAGAGTGTTTCAGAGAAAAGAGGTGTAAAGTTTGTGAAGCTCTAAGATGCTTCCGTAGCATCATCCATCAGCTGTTTTGGCTCTTGGTGCTGACATCTCAGCTTTTGTAAAACCAGCACAAAATCTCATCATCCCTTGTTAACTGGAAATCAATGAAAAACCTTATATGACCTTATATTTGTCAACTTCCCCTCAGTGCTCATTTGCGCGTCTAACACTCAGAGCAATTGGAAGCAGATGCCTAAATACTATTAAAAACTGAGTCCCAGATATTGATACGGTAAGTGTGGTATAAAACTATATAGAATGTAACAGCGTTATCAAGCTCACTGATATATTTTTTTCTGAAATCATTTTATATTTACATTTCTGTAAACAAACAGCTCTGAGTAGACACCAATAGGCACAGTGCTTTCACAGTGCCTTGTGCTCCTGGGTCCTTCTTTTCTTTGGGGCAGTAACTCTGTAACAGTCCTAATTGTGGGACAGTCAATTTTGACTTTAGATAATGAAGCCTTTCTTTGATCAGCCACAAAAGCAATTATTTGCATTTTGCCTCTTTAGTTCATGAAGTTCGAAGTGCAATAATGTTGTGGTTATGAGATGGCACTTAGATATTTTGCCCATCTAATGTTTTGTCTTAACACATGGMCAAAAATGAATTGTTTCCAGAACTTTGTAATTTTGACTAAAAGAAGCTCTTGTTTGAAATGCATATTTCATTAAAACTTGAAGATTAAAGAAATCAGAATATTGAATATTCTAAAGGAAATATTAAAATTGTTTAACATCATGATATAACATCCCATTTAGGAAAATTTTAAATTCACAGCTTTCTAAATTATAGGAATTCAAACCCTAACTCCAAGCCAACAAGGACATTTCCAGAACTGACTCAAATTTCTTTGTAAAAAGTTTTTGTGTGAATATTTCTGTTCTCCTCATAGGCGAAAGGATCTTTGAAATCAAAAGGAAAGCTGATCAAATCAGGACAAGGGATTATTTTTAGCATCTGATTCGCCCTGGAGATTTAATCTACTATATATCTGCTTGGGAAACTGCAATCAGAAACTAATCCTATGTTTGCCTCTGACACAACATCATCCCAACAAACACTCGCTTACCACAAACTGCAAAACCTAAGCAGAAAACAGTTTAGCCCTAAGTCCCCTTTTAGTGGTGTTCCAGAGTTTGGATGAACTACTTCTGTCCATATCTATCTAGAATTAGAAGATCTGTACTACAGTACTATAGAGAATTATTTAAAACAACAAAGCATTAATTTGGAATGCCTGGCATCCCAACGGTGTCATACAATGACAAGACTAAGTATTGAACTCATTTACAAATTCAGGATACTATTAATCAGGCTTTAGCTGCRATTGCATTTTTGTTTGATAAAGATCATGCAAAGAGAAAGAAAAAGTTTCTGGTTAAATGTAGTCATATTGCTGCAGGAGCTGGCAAAAGCGATGAGCTAAATCCTGCGAGTTACATGAGGACACTGAATTCGCCACTGTAAGAGCTCAGCTAACTTTAGGAACAGAGCTGTTGCCATTAGCAACAGGCTAGTCATTTATAGAGAGAGTGATGTTTATCACTCAGTGGTGCTCTGAATTTTTAGTGCTTTGCTTGGAGACCAAAAAAAAAAAAAAAGGATGCTGCTGTGTTTATTTTGTATTAGCTCTGGTCTTGCACTGGCTGGGAACTAACTTACTGCATAGTGCAAAGTGCAGTTTGCATTGAGCCACACACTTGTGTTTGCTAATAAAAGTATTTACTTTGCTACTGTTTTATTTTACAGCTTGTGGAGAGGAGGGCAAGTTTATTTTGACTGCACTGGATTCTTTACTCTTTTCTCCCCATATAGTTTCAGCAAGCCATTTCTTGAGCCCTAATCTACAGATATAGAAAATATTAAGTGAATAACATCAGAAATTCTTATCTGACATATTTTGATCATACATGCTCATCTCCCTGCTTCTTTTGATATTGCTGTTTGTGCAGCATTTGAAGAACTTTTCCTCTAGCTCCCACAGTACAGCTCTCTTCTACCAGCAGATCCTCTATATCTTCTTTCTCCTGTTCTTGAGCGTTTGAAGGATTCTGGCTTTGGCCCATTCTCTTTTTTCCTTGGCATTGACTTTCTGGATTTGCTACAATAATTGAAATATTATCCTACCTCTCCTGGCTTTGTACCCTCCTCTCAATATCATCAAAGTCATCCTGATCACTGGGCTGGTCTGCATGATATTCTCCCCTTACTGTCTCCACATTTAYTCTACAGTTCTTAACAACTTTCTTAGTAACTCCTATCTTGATTACTGCAATATTTYCCCCCACCTATTACTTTCCACCTCCCTCTGCTTATAAAACCCTGCTGAAATAACAGATTTGTCCACTAAGACAAATGTAGACAGTAACAGCTAGAATGATCGTGACATGGAGAGTCTGAGAAAGAGATATACATAGAATTTGGTTTAATTTAGTAGGACGTGCTAAAAATGTTCATTTACAAAACCATAAACTGTAAAAAACATGAAGAAAAAGGTTACARTACAATGGTGGCATAGAAATGAATAAACTGCCCATGACTACATTCAGTTTGAAAGAAAAAGGTTCCTAGTCACTGAAGCTATGAGGTTCCAGAACAGTCTCATGGCTTCATTCACAAATGTAAATATTTTAAAAGGAAGCCTCCCGTGCTTATTAACAAGGTTATCTAATAACATATGTGACTGGGTATACAGACACAAGCAGTCTGCTTCAGGGCGTCCGTTGCAGAATGATTTCTCTTCAGTAACGGCTCTAAGGTCATTCGCTCGTCTGTCTTACAACCCAGTCCTGCAGAATGAGTCCACTGGACAGCTGCTCGTACAAGAAAATTTAAAGACATGCTTATTTTCATAACTGGGAGGTGAAGTTCTTTGCTGCATGGTTCAGAAGAAGTAGATAATAGTAATATTACTAGCACAGATAAACCTTTATGTAAATGACAGTGGGCAGTGTTAATGCAGAGAGAACAATTAAGATACAAATACCAGTAAATTCCATTTTATTTGAAATCTAATAATTATTAAGCATCACATTTGGCTATTTGCTTCTGAATGTGCTAAACTTTTTTTAACTTTATTGTGTAAAGACTGGTTACTTTTCACAGTATGGTGTGCAGTCCAAATCGAAAGAGGTAAGCACAGTACAAAAGTAGAACAGGAATGACCTCATTTTTTATTCTATTTTTTAAGTAGGTGATGGAGACAAGAACAGGAATGGCACACAGGAGAAATAACCACCATGAAAGCTTAACAGATGTGAAGTCTAATTGTCGTAGCTGCGCAACCAAAATAATAAGGAGCTCAACACTGTAAATGAGAAGCAGCTACATATTAGACTAAAAAGGTGGATGCCTGTAGTCTATCAAAGAACTTGTGAAGGTCTTCACAAGTTTTACAGGGCACTGGATAGAAGACATGTATGTGGTTTTCAACAGAAAAGGATACCCAAACCAGAAAATGCCCAAATATGCCACTAAAACATAAAAAGCATGAAGTGAATAGATGAGGATGTTAAAGCTTGGAATTTGTGTGCATGCTGATTGTATAGATAAAATAATTGACCATATAAAAACTGTGTGACAGAAGATGAAAACCATTAGAAGATGCATGATACCTTGCATAAGGGAGTGATTAAACGCATATAAAAAGGGAGTAATGGTTTGGATTATTTAGCTTCAAGCTGCTAGACAATTTGTCCTGTTCTGTACCGTTTGATCAGTGATGCACAATGCCCACATCTGTAATGGAAAATTAACCTTCTTGGGACTGTTCTCTGCTTATTCAGACCAACAGTCACGGAATGGCCCATGTTTATGCTAGTAAACTCTCTTAGACTTCAGAACAAGGTGGCTGCATCCCAACTGCCTGTTGAAAATGATCTCTGGCCCTTTCAAATGCCCAAACTGTGCTGGAACCTGTCTGGAGAATGCTAACTGGCCAGAACCAAAAATATGCTATGGCTTGTCTGACAGTTTAACAATATGAAGAGACCAGTTTTAGCGAGCAGATGAGTAGGTGAGCAAATAAATAATGTAACGTCCACAGTGAGTCGGGATCCCTGAAGAGCCAATAGTCCCTGAAATGCTGGTAAGCCAAAGAGACCTACCATCAACAGTAGAGGCAGATCCCAGAAGGAAAAGACAACCAGAAGAGAATAGGGATCTCAACTTATGGTCTGAGGTCCATGAGAGGCCTGAAAAAGTAGTTCAGCTGGTCTGTAACACATCCGCAGTGGTCTTTCTTCCTCGGGATCCTCCTGAGCCAGAATTCATTTTGAATATACTGCCTTGGCACCAGGACAATAGCTGCGACCATTTTGCAGAGGATGGAGAATAAAGACATCTCAGTCACATGATGCACATGGAAAAGTGACATGGAAAAGATGGGCACAGAAGTTTTTGGGAGAGATGGTGATCAGAGGAAGGTTGCTGCAGTTAGATCCATTTGGTACCCTCAGTCTGAGAAACATCCAAAAAAGAGGGCAACTGGGAGTGGGTTTGGTGACTTRCTCTGCCAGCAGCAGTCTCCCTCGGTTGTTATCTTTCCTGGAAACATTTGGCCAAGGCAGGGAAGTGGGTAGACTTAACATGCATGAGCTCAGAGAGTCTGAATATGTGCAGTGAATCTGATGCTTCCTGGAAGCATGGATCTTTTGCATATGCAAAGATGGAGTACTGGCATGCATGGTCAATTTGATAACTGTATGGTCCTTCCCAGCCACTGGGAGATGGCTTAGGGACTGCTCAGACTAGAAGGTTGGGATAAAGTACATTCTTTGGAGAAAGTACTCTTCTAAAAGGGATTTTTTTTATCCCATATCTTTAAATTGATATTTCTTACCATGCTGAGAATTATGTTCTATCTTAAAACACAGTGATAACCAAATAAACAGTTGTACCCAACACCTGTTGGTACAGTATATAAGACTAGTGATCTGTACCCAGATTTGGTCCATCAAGTCCAAGTCCAAAGAAAAGTTCAGAAAAAAAAATCAGTTAATAATTATGGAATAAGCTGTATGAAAGGACAATTCCTCTTCCCCTCAGCTCTTAGTGGTCATCTTTCACCAGAAACAATGAGGGTTTCATATCCTTCAGACACCTTTCTGCTGTCAGCTATAGTGGTTCCTTATTTTCCTAGAACCTTGCTAAACTTCTGGCCTTAATAATACAGTCTGGAAGTCTGTTCCCCAGAAATTTAGTTTTTAGTGGTTTTATGTTTATTTATCCATTTGTTCTATTTTAAAGCAGAAATGAAGAATCAACACAGGAAAAGATTTGCAAACATTTCTCTCTTTTCAACCTTTTCAACCACAGAGATTATCCACCTTCTCCTCAGCTTTAGACTGGCAGACTGAAAATGCAAATTAATAAAGCATTAATGCAACATCAGGCACACTTAAGGTTAAACATGTAAGTTGCATTTCATATAAATCTTACTTTCTCCCATCAGCTTGGATTGACAACTCCATTATGTTTATATTTAATGTTTTCCATACAGAGTTTAAACAATTTCCATGTGTGTGTTCTGTATCTGTTTACATTTGTGTAAAAAGGAAGAGCGCACTGAGTGTGTTAACCACGCAATTTTCCTCTCCAGAAGAAACTCACTTTATAAAGAGAGAAACAAACTCATATTGATTAACTTCATATCATCAAGAGCTATAACTCTGATCAAAAGCTGTCAGAAATCTTCTCTAAATTAACCCTATTAAAAAGCAAAGACAGAAGTGGCAGACTCTTTCCTTTTTTGGGACATCTTCGGGCTTATCAGCATGGTGCAGCTGGGAAAGAGGCAGACATCTGCCACGCGGATGAGCCCCACAGTAGATAACGCACATTTGTGAGTGGTAGCGATCCGCCTCTTTTTCCCCAAAGGCACTTTAGATGCCGCTCGGTTTCAGAACCAGCAGATATTGTAGCTCTAATGGCTTAAGGTATGTAGCATTGCTCGTCGAGTATTTAACAGGTATGCYAGAAGGTCTACAGCTGATTGCTTGTTTTCTCTGACCCCAGTGCGAAGGGGAAATTCAGACCTTGTTATTAAGGGCACAACTACTCTGAAAGATTTTGGGCGAAGAAGCAGAAAAAGTATTTACTAGCTGTATTAGTAAGTAAAACAGGTCAGGGCCGTTTCTACCTGTTCTCCGGCCCAAATTAGAGAGGCATAGCATTTGCACTTAAAGAAATAATAATAAAGACTTCCCCTGTGGTGGGAAGATGAATGTGCTGTGATCACATAGGAAAAGTCAATGTCAAGGTTTTAAATGGTTTGTGTTTATTTATATTTTCAGGCTTAGACTGGAAGGGGGAAAAACAAACAAACATGAGTTCAGAGCACAGGATTTGCTAACATCCACATCTTAGATGGTGAATGTCTTGGACTGACAACTAACAGTGACAGAATGGGAATTACTAGACTTCCATTCTGACACTTTTTCTACTAGATTCCACGCATTTTCCACAAGATTATATTTTCATATAAAGATGCATATTTAGAAGCCTAAACTAGACCTGATTCTTTGAAATTTGACCTTGTATGAAGGGCTTAAATGCTTGTTCCATGGGCTTTTTTGAAAAATGTGACATATTAAGAAAGAAAGATTGGGTTTTCCTTCTTCTGTGTTAAATCTCCACTAAACAAGCCTTTCACTGGATTAGCAAAGCCTGATTTCGTCCACATAGTATTAATTATGATTTGTTCCAGCACAGGATGGTAATTTTGTTGCTTTTTTCCTTTTTCCAAAGAAAAATCAAAGTAATCTATTTAGTAAAACAGGGCTTTAAAAAACTGAAWAAAGAGTAAAATGCCATGCGCAACATTTTTCCTCAACCACCCACTACAAAAATTTAAATACACGTGTTTTAATTGCTAACCTACTTAGAAAATAGAGGAAGACAGCAAAAGCGATAAGGTTTAAAATTTTAAAAGACAGAGAGAGTCAGTTAAGACTTCCAGTAAGTGTAATCGTTTCATTGGTTTTTATAAGGTGTGTACTCTCTTCTATCACTATTTTGTTTGAATTTCAGGGGTCGTCTGGGTCTGAGCATTTAACTTTTCCTCCATTGCTTCATTCTCTTAATCTGTAGTTGAAGTTTTCCAGTGCGAAAGCATGTTGTGCCTGGGTATGGAACCTCCCCCGGCCCAACAAAGCTGTAGGTACRTGTATATTGGGAGATTTTCTTACTACTAATCAGTGCGAAGGTTGCTCTGCCCCACTGTAAAGCGGAGAATCTGTCGCATGAGTTGATGCTAACGACTTCCTTGGCAACATTCAGCCTTGTCAGTAATAGCTGCCTTTAACAGCAAACGGTCACAGGGCACATCAGCATCGGTGTACACTGATATCATGGGCTGGATCGGCGATCAACCTAGTTTTACACCTGGAAGAAGTATATTAATGCGAGTCTTTGCAGAAATCTTTTGTCCCTTCTCGGTCCTGCACTGCTGCGTGGAGATCCTAGACAACCTGGACCTAAGTCAGAGCTCTCCGAGTTGTACGTCCTTGACCAGTGTGTTACCTTGCTCTTGATTACTAAGGGGTTTTACATCATTATGGACTCTTCCCAGTCTTCACAGCCTGATTCAAGATTACGAGGCTATGTCCTTAGTTGGTTTTGGACCTCCTCTATGTTCTGAACTCAACAGTTCAGACAATTTTTGTATTTTTTTTTTCTGTACTAGGAAAGCTATGAGGTAGAACAACATAGTCGTACTGTAACTAATCAGGGATTAGGAACACAACATCTTTTAAATCCTGACCTGCTGACTATGGAAATTATTGCTCTTTACTTTTATGCTAGAGTAAGTCCAAACTGAAAACAACAGAATTCTCCAGGAACCTCCATTTTTATCTGYGGGCCAAGACTCCGTGGTATGTTTGATCCCACTGTGTAATTCGTAGTGAAAAGCTAATTATAATCAGTGGAAACTAACTCATCAAAAATAATCCAACAGTCTAAACAAAAAAMCACACAACAAATCAATTACATACCACGTTTCATCAGCATATACAAAGTAACATWTAATCCTGATAGTACTATTYCAGCATGCRCTCTCCATCTGTGCTTCCTATTCATGCGGTTCAACTCCATGTCTGGATGGGAGCGGGAGGATTAATTACATCCTATACAGGCATATTTCTCTCCATCTGCTCTAAAAGGAGCTTAGAGTATATTGTTCAGGTGGCTGATCAGGTAGAGGCCCGTATTTGGTCAGAYTCTACCTCACTCTGATTTTTTATTTGGACTGTAAACTAAGCGATGGTCTCTTTGTCACGTGTGTATCCAGTAACTAACGCAACAGGCTTGCATATGTACCACCAAACCCACAAGTTAAATGAACTCTATGCATAAGCAATGCATTTAAAGTTGACACACTGAAAAGAAAGTCTATTTTTTCATGTTTAGGATTTATTTTCTCAGTTGAGGAATCTTCAAGGCTCTTTTATTATTCATTAGAACTGGTCAGGAAAATAACACGAAAATTAATGGATGCTACAGAAGTTCATACAATGAGCCCTCCTGTAGAGCTAATTCTAATTCTTGTTGCTTAGTGCTGACATTTTTTAACCTTATATCTATGAAGCCAATTATGTGAAGCTTTAGTTAATCCCCCAGATATCAGCTTTACCTGCATTATCTTACGCACAGTAACTACTGTACAACACATACAGCCTGTGTAGATATGGAAAAGCCTATGCAGACAGGTAAACACATGCTCATGAGYGAATATTATTTTGCCATAGCATCTAAAAGCATGCTGTATACTTTATAAAATAGAGACAGACAAAACTCTTTCCTGAAATCTATGCAATCTGTGASAGAAAGAGAGCGAGAAAGATGAATTGATCTTGAAAGATATCAGTCATACAGAATTAGCAGCACATCACATCCAACTGGTAATTGAAACATTAATCTGCACAGCTACAGGAAAGGGTGTCCCGTAATGTGTATCACAGCTATTAGCCTCATGAGACTTGGAAACAGTGGCACCAGTCAAGATTCGGGAGAGGAGGGCATTCAGCCGAGAAGGGAAGGATCTWGTACTTGAGAAGAGACATGCTGACGTCAGTGCCCTCTTGCACCGAGGACGTTGCTGCTCTAGCAGAGTGGATCTTCAGGAATAGGAGGAAGCAGGTGGCGGGAGCGCGACATTCAGTTGCGAGGTACATAGACAGCTGCGTTCATGATGTTAGAGAATCGCACGTTGACACACAGTCCTAGGTAATCTGCCCTAGCTGACCCTGCTTGAGCAGGGAGGTCAGACCAGATGATTCCCAGGGGTCCCTGTGAATCTCAGCTATTCTGTGACTCTGTGACTTACCTGCTGCTGGATGCAGAGGAGGTATCTTAGACCTCACAAGAGAAGTTACACAGATATRCTGCATAGGAGCCAGTGTTTGTGGTCTATGATGGCACCAATAAAAGGAAAGTAAAGGAGGGTGGTTCTGGAAGCTATATTCAGGAAACTAGCATCTCCATAGCAGCATTCTCCAAAATGCTGTCTGAAACTAAAACAAAATACTGTGTAGCCTCATAGGCAGGCAGAGATCCACGGTCTCAATGCAGCGATGAGGTGATGGTGTAAAGGAGATAGACTTAAATATGCTATGAACTGGGGAAACTTCTGGGATTTGGAGAACCTGTGCAGGAATGATGGCCTATGCTTAATCCACAGGGAGCCAGGCTACCATCACTGAAAATGAGAAAGATCACAGGAAAATATTTAGATCAGGAAATGGGGGAAAGCCAAGAGGTGCAGAAGGTTTCCCCCAGGAAACAGTGCTGAAGTTAATTTTGTTCAACTAAATGCCTTCTCCACTGACCTAGAGGAAAAAAAAAATCCATGAAGGAAAAATATTAGTTAGCAGTTAATTAAAAGAAAAATATATTTATTTTGAAGTTTATTATGGCTTTTTTTTGTTTTGACTGATTTGTTGTTATAATATTTATAGTCATTGATTTTCTTAGGTCCAATATTTTTGCTTGGTTTGGGAAGAAGCAGAGATGACATCTAAAAACATTAGTTCATAAACAAGTATGAGGAAAACAGGTGCAGCATTAATAAAAATAATAAAAAATGCAAATCACCAGAATAGTTTGTCTTAAAAAAAGTARTTTATTCTGAATGCACTGCTTTTCTGAAATAAATTTTAAGCCCTTTGTTGCATCTATTTTCAGCAAGAAAGATGTGATTATTTTCTGCTATTTCCTATGTGGAGAACAGGAAGAGAAGGGACATTATTAATGGATTGATTCTTAAAACACACCCAGTGGGAAGACAAAAAGAACAACGGAAAAAACACTAAAGACTCCTTTAATCTAACAGCTTCCATTTAAAGGTCCCATGCCAGATGTTCTCCACACATATGAGATTTAAACCGGTTTGAAGCTGAAATAACATTAACTTTTTATTTTAAAATTAGGTAATAACAGAACACCAAAACATTTATTTCTCAACTGCTTTTTACAATGCCTCAAGTTAAGGTGTATAGTGAAAGTAATATTTCATTTATAAGTTTTCTTTTTTTGTTTTAAAATCCAGCATTGACGTAATATTAAAGTGATAAATCTTACAGTAGCCACATTTTTTTAGAAGTAGTTCCTTAGGTATTATCTGTTACAGGCTTGAAAGGAAAGGATTTACAGTTTTCTAAAATAATTTAACTCTCTTCAAAGAGCACTGAAACAGAGAGTCTGAATTGGATGTCTTGGCACCTTGAGTGTGCGGATTGAGAAACGGGCACATTCTAAGATGTTCTTCAGCACAGATAAGTTGTGTTGCCTTCTGGAGTTGTTCATCTGTTTTCATTCCCTTGACAAGATACCTGGACAGTTAGTTTCCATGAGACACCTATATTTCAGGTAGCTGAATTTTAAGAGAAATGGATCGCCTCCTTAACCTGCACCCTTAATTGCCATTATGCTAAACTATGAGAAAATCACCTTTGAGTTCTTCTTTCTCTGAATCTGAAGGGAGCAGGGTTGGACATTTTCCTGACCAACGTAAAAAATAAAAGTTTTTGATCAGAACAATTTGCCTCTTGCARCCTAAACTTCCTGACACTTCAGAGCTGCACATTCAGGGAAAAGAAGTGGCAACAAAATGTATGTTTGAAGTGACAATCAGCTGTAATGTTGCTAATGAAGGTAATTGTATGTTCATTCTCTTCAAGGAAAAGAGCCTGGAATGGGTACATGAAAATTAATCATGTCATTTATAGCCTTCTTACAATACGCACCAAAATTTATTTAAAAATCAATCAATCAACCAAAACTTCTAAATTTCAGAGAGCAGGGAACAAATAACCACAAACACTATTTAATATACTATTGCTTATAAAAATTAAATCTATTCATTAATCTCATCATAAATATTTTCTGGTGAAAAACTTTAATCATTTGGGTAAGGAACAGAATAAGAAACTATCAAAAATTTTCTTTAAAACTATTTCCTGTTTTTCTGTTTTTTTATGTAAAATTTTTCCACGATCATTTTCAACACCGTGCTCATTATTCACATCATTTTATGGAATTAAAGGGAATTGTTTCTTTTGTAAGTTGTAGACATAATGTTTCTCCAAAAAGGGCATATTTTGCCACTCAGGTATGCTGGAAACAATACACTACTTCATAAAAAGTGTCATTATGAGTAGAGGTTGAAGAGTGTAAATTATTCCTTTGTGATCCATTGTCCAGTGAAAGCAGTGGAAAGATTTCCAGTAAAGTCTCAATTGTGTTTTTAATAAATAAAAATGCCAGGCACTCACCTCATCTCCAACGCAAAAGTCAAGAAACACATGAGCTTTAGTTGTTCTCTTATATAAAGGTAATTCACTGAGCTTCCGAGGGGTCCCAGTATCTGTTTTAGGCATCTTTGAAAAATCCCAAACTCAATCAYTACATCTACAGTCTAGAGAGTACTGAAACTAGTGGTATTACCCCTGCGTTCAACATCAGCAGTAAGTACAGCTAAGTTAGTGCTCCAGGCAGGAAAAATCAATATGCTTAATGTTTAGGTTTTACACATCAGCCAAATGAAAGAAAAATAAATAAAAAATAAGGTAATTAGGTATACTCAGTCATTAAGAGTGTTTGTCCCATCTTTCTTACCTATTTTTACTTGGAAAAAGGTGAGGTAAATCTTCAGAAACAAGTAAATAAGTTCTTGCAAATTTATTCTAATCCACATGTTGTTCTGCATTTAGCTAATGGTTGCGGATGAATGCCTGTAGTAGCTGAAGTGTACGATGAATCAAGCTGTATAACAACATGACTCCTCTATTTCTATAAATCATTTTGAACTGGTATGCAATATATCATAGAGTATCTTTACGGCTGCACCAATGAAAAGCAAAAAGTAGTTAAGCGCACAATGTAACGCAAAAGCTTGACCGTAAATCAAGCGCCAGATTCAAARGATGTTGCCCATGTGCTCTGGAGACCAGCACTGCACCGTCTCTACACCAGCTCAGAAGTCACTTGTCTTGGAGGCAGTAACAAGGCAGTCTCCGGCCTCTTTCTCTGCAAAGTTGGCCCAGTGTATATTTTCTGGAGGTATCTCTTGCTTTACTACTACAGCAGGTTTATTTAGCCTGCCAGTCCTTTTATGGAGAATTTAAGAAACCACCTTAAATTAGGGGTTTAAAATAGATATGAACACTATCACCCTCACTGATGGAAGTTCCACGTTGTTTGTACACTGGGAGAACTGATCTCCCTGCTTGAGACTTTTTGTGCTCTCAACGTGATGCAGAGAATATATGAAAAGTGAACGGTGTCCTAACCATTACATGTGTAGCTGCCCCATTACTTTATGGGATTATGTGGTTCAGTTTCAGTTCATAAAAATTCACTCCTTTGCCATAAAGAACTTGAKGTATTACAGCTCATATAAAAGGGGGATTTTGAAGTGAGAATCTGATTTATTCACCATAAAACACTAAATAACATGATGACCTCTAACTGCTCTGTGGTGCACCAGTCATTCCTGAGGAATTTCAGTTTTCATTCCATCTGTACGAACCACGTTCAGGTTCATATTACTAGAAGACTAGTGCAAATTGCCCAGTTGTGCAAACAACGCATGCCAGATGCCAATGGCATATGTTATTTACATTCGGGATTCCATGATTTTATGTAGCATAACCCCACTAAGCTGAACAAGAGATTCGAGTTCCCTCCAACAGTTTAAAGCAGTAATTGCAAGGGGAAAAGAAAAGGAGTAGATGTAGTTTGCAAGACAAGAAGAGGAAATATTAACAGATGGATTAAAGGTTAGAGAAAAACATATTCCTAAGTGAAAAGATACTTTTTTTCTTCAATGCTCATAGCAATTCTTCTATGCAATGTGAATGCAATAACGTCTTTGCATGTTCAGCCAGTAAATATAGATTCCTGAAAGCTGATCCTTGTAACGGCAAGCAGAGCAAAAYGATTGAAATCTTTGTAATTACTAATTTTCAGTCATGATTTAAATGAACAATGATGATAGAAGTCCRCATGAGAAACTAAGGATGGTTGTACTGGGTCAAAAGAAATGTTCATTTCCCCCATATCCTCTCTTTGACAGTGACAACTAGCAGAAGTTTAGGGACAGAGTATAAAACAGGACATACACAGCGATATTTCCCTTGAGTATCCTCCCAGATTTTGCTTTTAATCTTAGGTTTTAATTTTGCTTTGCATTTGGTCCTATTCAATCATCATTCTAAAGAGAAATTATCAATTGCTGATTGCTTTAATTTGGGACATCTTTTTGTGCCCAGTTGGATGAGTTTTGAGATATATATAGATACATATATATGTGCAGATATATACATATATATGTAATTATAGAGTTTGCAGCGCATTTATATGGATACTTATTTTTGTTTGCACTATCTTATAAAAAGGTGAATATTTTTCCTATTTACATCGCCACTAATTTTTACTCATGACTTCTGCCAAGCCATAATTGATAGGAAATCTCAATTCAAGTACGAATGTACAGAACACTCATGTAAGATTTTTTTAACTAGCTTGAGTAAAACTCATTTAAGTATGCCAGATCTATAAGAAAAAGAAAGTACATTTATAAAAATATGCTTTACATTKAAAGCAAACTTATTAAGGAAAGGAAGTCTTATCTCCACTAACAATTTGCAAGTATTTGTGTTTGATTATCATGTTYATACCAGAAGGCTGCGAGCACTTAAGAACTTGTCACTTGAGCAGCTGCAAGGGGTTTAGGGTCCCCTACTTTGGGCAGGCTTACAAGCCGATGGAGAAATGTTCAGGGAAACTAGCAGGACTTGGATTCAGCATTGTATTTACATCCAATTTGCCAAACCTGAGGGGTCTGGAGTGAAACATGAGCTGAATGAACCAGCAATTTTTGACAGAAGTTTTGTTTCTGTCAAAGCAATTTTCAGTCAGGTTTAATGACTGATGATGGAAGACCRAAGCTGCGAGGCAAGAGAAACTTTTCCCATTAACAGCAGTGCATACAGACACTCAAAAGAAATTCAGAATTGATTGGTGAGATGATGCCTGAATAGGGAATGAGAATATATATTTTGTGCAACTATTCAGTTTGTGTTTCTGGTGTACTATGGAGAAGTAAATGAAAAACAACAGTAAATATAAATTTGGCTGGAGCATCCTCTCCACTGGGGAATACTGTCACTGCTAACATACAAGAAAAGTCTTTTTGCATTTATCCCCAGCTGTCAAAACAGCCAGAGAGCGAGAGCTATGAAATGGTCACAAGACATGTGGCTCTCTGAATTACCATAGTCTCACATAATGGAAAAATAGAAAGATATCATTAATGCAGTCCATAGCTTTTTGGAGTGGAGAAGAAAGGAAAGTTTCATTCTTTCATTCCCTTTTGTGATATGATTATACTCTGCAATAATTTATGGATCGAGTCTTCAACTGGAAGTCCAAAGAGACCAACACAGATTCTTAGATTAAAAGCAAATAAAACAACAACAAAACAATAAAAACATATTTAGTGGAAACATATAAAGGGTACTTTTCTGATGCAATCTCTGTATTAATTCCAGCTTCAGCTGGAATAAATACCTTTGTGTAAAGTGGTTTTACAGTCTCACCCTGGCTGTCTATAGGACTTTCAGACCTGATGCAAAATCTTGCACAAGTTGAGCAGAAGAACTAAGTGTGTTTCAAGGGGTAACTGCAACAGAATCATGTCCTTGATAGATCAGGCCATGACAAGACTACCAAACACACACTTCGTAGTCGCCCTGAAAGCTCATACTGACATTTAGAGGTCAAAGCTGAGAACTGACAAACARAAGAATGACGTTCAGCTACAAACATTGCCATTTTTGATCCATCCCTCCTTCCGGACCTGCATGGCTTCTATTACCTCTTTGAGCCACGACAGCGAAACCACAGATTCCTTACACAGATTTATATTGCTTTTAGTTTCCTTTTCATATGGAGCCAGATCTCTGAAGGTGAGAAAATAAGCTGCCCGATTTCATACTWCAATGCATCAAACAAACCAAACTGCCCTAAATTTCTACTTTGGGGCTTATGGGGCATTTTACAACARAACAAGGTATCTCTACAGCTGGCTGCATCTTACTTTTCTTTCCTTATGAACTGACTTTTCTATGGCAGATGCATGAAGACTTAAAGAATTTTGTAAGCTCCTAAATGCAAGAGAAACTTAATCTCTGTCATCTTCAGGCAGACACGCAGGGCAGGCACACACATTCAAGTTCTTGCTGAAACAGTAAATAGCTAATTCTCACTTATTTTGCATTTAATGTAGCTACCAGTGCCACTGCAAAATGATTAAGTCCAAAGCAGATATTAAAGTTTATCAAACCAGAATGACAGTACCTACCTTTTTCATATAACCCTTTTTCACGTGCACCAGCTTGAACCTGCTGCAATCAAAGACTGGAGTTTTGCCACTGATTTCAGTGAGAGCAGAAATCACATTTTAAATTACTGCACAGGCCAAATAATAAGAACCACGATCTTGCCTTTATGATTTCAGTTTCTTGTAATCTTTTCCCTGGTGCTGTTTCTTTCCCTCCCAAGTCTTGCTTTGTATTGCCATCTATGTTAAATTGTGCGTTGAGATGATCGGTTCAGGGGTTGGACGTTAACTATTATTTCTCTGTAAATGTTTGGGATGTCTTTATGGGCTGCACCAATGAAATCAGGACTAACGTAAACCTGTCAAGACTTTTCATAAAAGAAGGCTGGTATCAGGCAGCCACTGTTGCTCGGGTCGGGAGGCTACTTAAAGCCAATGTGGCTCTAAGAAACTTCCAAAAGATGGATCTTTTAAAAAAAGAATAGGCACATTTCAAAAGCTTTAGAAACTAAGAATTATGTAATGATTAGGAAAAGAATTGTATTATTCTGAAGAGCTGGCTCTGCTTAAAAGAGTTAAGTCTCCCCAAGCATATTAATATTACTTTGTCCATGGGGGGGGAAAAAGAGACTTTTGGTAGAGAAAATACTGACTGGGGAAGAAAACAAGAAGCAACATTCTCTTCTCAGTATAACTGAACAGTGATCTTTGCATTGTCCAGCCCATACATGCACCAGACAAAACCTAGGAAAAACTACACTTATCTCCTGCTTCATTACATGCTGATCTGTCCTTTATATACTGTACCCAAACAGCATTAGGCTGTTGCATGTTATAGAATCACACCTGCTTTATTGGCTTTTGGCCATAGCTTGCAGTGAGTCATTTCTGTGACCTGAACTACTGGGGTGAAAGCAGAACACAATATAACCAAGGTGAGGCAACTTTACAACATTTTAACCATGCTGAAGAATTGTCCCCTAATGAGGAAATCTCAGCTACAAAGGGGAGGGGGCAAAGGGGAAAGGAAAAAAACAAGAAACACAGAAAAGAATATGATACAGCTCGGGGCAAGGCTGTTCTTTTACAGGGCCTTTCCATTGTGAAACGCTTTTCAACAGTAAACCGCAGTTAACAATGGGGCCCTGTTGTCAGATTGATTGTGCTTTATTGCTCTGAAGCATACAACTGATTGCCGTTCTTGCCTTCATCATATAAGTGCTCTCTGTATTCACATCCCTCACTCTATTAGCTGCAGCTGCAAGTCATCTCTGCTGCTGGAATCGGATTTTTCCACTGTCAGTTCACGGATGTGTTATAAATTGAGTGCACTTGAAGTATATACCGTATGCACCACTAATGTTTAAAACTTCACAAAAGTTTTTGTTGTTTCTTGGATTCTTTGAAAATTCCTGAACCCTGACATTTTCTCTCGTGGCTTCTCTGGCTTTTCCGTGTCTTTTCCTGGTTAGGATTGGATAAGTCAATGTGCTATGCTCTGCTGGGGATAGGAGCAGAACAGTATGCTTGACGTTTATTGAGACTGCATCTGCTAGCAGCAGAGGTTCTTGAGATCCACAGCGTTTGTCCCTGAGGAAAGCAGATCATTGCACATTTTGTCTTTAACCCATTGGAACTGTGAATCATTGTCTGCTTACAGGGTTTTAGTCCTGTTGGTTAGATTTTCTCTCTGAATACAGTGGAGGCTGTCCCCTGGCACTATCAGGGGATGCAAGAAAATTTGGGCTTTTGAAGGGAAGAAGATACGGAGCGCTATCACTGTTAAGCAACTGTACCCTAATCAAATTGGTTGAATGGTTCATGTGGTGGAACAATGACAGCTGAGCTCACTGGAACGACTGCAGAGTACAGCCGGGCAGGCAGTCACCCTTGGAGTATTAAGCCTGGTAGTGAGGGTGRGGAAAGTCCCCCCAAAGCTATCACAATAAATCCCCAGCTGGTATGAATGGGCCTGGCTCCAGCAGAGCTCCAGAGCTTGCAGAGGGCAATGCTAAAAGGCTTTGCAGAAGCAGTACGCGTTAAGCACAGAGTGGGGAAAGGGGAGGGGGAGACACTAAGCATAGAAAGGTGGCAACGGGGAGACCCAGGGGGCCTAGAAACAGAAATGGATGAATATTTTAAGTAGCACAATGACTAGCATCTATTTTTCCTACTTGATCTCAAGGATAAATCACCAGGTTACTTCAACATGCATTTGGATTTTGACTGTCTATTGCATTGTACCTTTTTTTGCAATTTTTAAAGATCTTACAAACCCCCACTGCTTAATTAGCTTTTATCTTGCACATGTGAAAAATACTGCACAAGACACAATGCAATGAAAGATCTTACTCTCTATAAATAACACAGGAAAACACCTTCTGCCTTTCTAATGTTTCCATTTTTCACAAACCAAGTGACTCAACTTCTAATAGTGAGTCTGAGATAAAATTCAGATTAGGCTAATGTGCCAGGCTTGATGTCCAGGGAGTTATATTGATTGCAGCATCCATTTGAATCGCAAATTCAGCCCCCTTTAACTACAGAGTATATATTACTTTTCTCCACAAACAAGTCACTGACATTTCAACATCACTCTGGGATATTATTTTAAAGGAAGAGGAAAATGTGGGCACGTGGCTTGCCATATTTCTCCCTCAGAAGGGTTATTAAAAGCTTATTTGGTTTGTAGATTTGTTTAATGTTCAGAAGGTGAAGTCACTAGAACTTGATTCTCAGCCATTGCAAAATGATCCAGGACTAATGATATGGCAGTGAAGGGAAAAATGCCTTGATAATTGTTTTATAGTCCGATTATCAAAATAGATTTTACTTTACAGTAAGTAAATAAAGGTAAATAAGTATACTGTGTTTTAAATAGGAAGGAACTGTTCAAGAGATGTTTGTTAGTCAGAACTTTGGATAACCTTAGAATAAAATTAAACATTCTCTGGTGCCACAAGACAAAGGTCAGTAGATTCTGACCTCCGTCACAGTGGAGCTGTCCACCAAGGAAATGAAGCTTGTTTTCTGAAAGTGCAGTTTTGTGACTTTTTAATTGAAGGGTTACAGCCTCTACAATCTGCATTAAATTTTTTTCCCGCAATTCTTATGCAAGACAGACTTCTCTGATCCTCTGTGTGACCTTTGATCCTCTCTTTGGGGAAGAAAAGCTGAAGTCTACACGCARGGCAGTTGAGCTTCTCAGAGCATTGCAGGGTTCCAGTGCCCTGACTGTCCGCATGGGGAGCATACAGAAATTYCCTTCTTGACTGTATAACCACTTTTCCTTCCAAAATAAATTAAGCTGCATTGGTAAGATAGTGGATATTCTGGTCTGGCCTCAGCGCAGTATCAGGACAAAGTATGCCCTTATTGACAAGGATTCAAGGGCACAATGAAGAACATACTTACACTGTTCTGCAGTTATAGGTGAAGAAAATGGAAAGACAAATTCTTCAATACACCTTGCTAAAATTAAGATGACAAAATGGCAACTGATAATGGATCGAGTTCTTAGGCCACTGTATGCTTGGATTTCATTTCCATTTCAGCTACCAGCATATTTGCAGCTCAGTGAACCTTTGAGATGATTTGGTCTGATAGACCTAACCTTATTTTTAAGAAGAAACATGTTCCACTGAGACAGAATGCAGCTTTCCTTGTCTACATGAATGCTTTGCTCCAGTATAAACATACTGATGGCTGAAATCAGGGGGCTATTCTATATGACATTTGGTATGTCAACAGTTACAGGGAAKAGTCAAAAAAAGAGGGAGAACAGTTTAATAGCGAAACACATCACCGTTTTTTTTAGAATAGGGAATGACTGCCACAGAATACTAAACATGGCTCGATGAAAGGGAAGGTTTCCCTAAATTTATGTGGAAAGCTGCTTCTAGTTTTGCTTTAGAAAACACAGRACTTGTTGCCAAAAGCAATCTATTTACATAACTCTCATTGAAGTGAACAAGAGAAAAGTGTTTTATGCACTGGAATCCTTATCATGGTCTTACAGAGCATTAGAAACCTGAAGACAACAGCATTATGCTATTATAACGATGGGAGCAATCTAAATGTCTAGATTAGCCACATCATTGAGATTGTGAGAACTAAAGAGTTGACTTACATGTCCTAAGGCCAGAAGAGTGCAAAAATGATGAAAAGGAAACTAGTTGAGATCTGTTCCTTGCATTTCTATGTTCCAAGGAGTTAGCAACAACAGAGTGTCAGGGTCCTGAAGGTACCTAGGGGCCTTAATTTCCCTGACCAGCCTCCCCTGCCCACGGGTCCAGGAGCTTCATTTAAGCTCAGGCCTGGACCTTCAGCCCATGTCTGAGCTATGTTGTAGGTCTACCTGTATCCAGTCCTATTTCTGTCTCCTGGATAGACCTTGGCTATATCTCACAGGTGTACCCATCTTCGGTCATGTCTGCGACCCTGTCTCCTGGGTGCACCCTTCAGACCTATGTTGTACCCTTATCTCCACTTCCGTCTCTTACCCCATTTCTTGCTGCTCTTGAATGGACTCCCTGGAAGGACTCTGGACCTGGTTCAACACCTTGCCATGTGTGGCACAGTCAGTGGACCCTGTTATCAACCTCCCCCTCCGCCTGCTGTGTTCAGATGCTGTRGGACTGCACCCTGGCTTGTGTGGGCACTGCCTGAGCTGTGGTCACTCCTGGTTCATACCCTYTTGTGGAGCAGCCCTGTTTTTGCTGCACCCTAGCACAGAAGCCACTATTGTCTATAGCTATATATATGTCATCCTAGATGTATCGCCTTTAAAAGCACGCTTGCATGTGAGAAAAAAACTGCAGAGTTCAATGGCCTCCTTCCCGCTATTGTTGTTGAGGTCCTCAGGACTCAACACTTTGTAGTGGTAACTATGCACTTCTGATCTTTAAGTCTTACTCCTTGTGTGAGACTGTTTTCACACAGAATTCCCCTCACATGCCCTTGGCTAGCGTAAGTAACTGTAGCTCATTGAAATCCACAGGTATTTGCAACTGTTGAGGCTTTCACCCAGACCCATCCTGCAGATTTTTCTGTCAGCATCCATCTCCACAGACCAGTGCCACGTGCAAATACAAGCGCATGACAGRAGCCACATCCGCATCTGTTGTTCGATTTACTGTTTATGACTGCATGCACTGGGGTGAAGGAAGGAGAGCTCRTGTTTTGCAGGCATAGCAATAAAGAGTATGGGAATATGCACATGTACATTCAAAAGTTAAATTCTAAACATTCATTGCCACACCATCAGCGATTAGTACCATGTACTGCAACAAAGGAGGGAGCACTCACTCTCCTGAGCCTAGAGAAGAAGGAAGGCTCTTACTATTGATATATACAGTGACGGTGAGAAATAAATGGGCAAATACTTGCATGCAGATGGTTGATTTAGGGAAAAGTATGATATTATTGCTGAGGTAATGATGTTTCATACCATTCACCTCTCAAGGAAGGTCATTATTGATAATGGGTCCTGGGGTGCGGAACGGGGAAGTGTTAATAGAAGGCAGGAGGGGGGCTTGAGAAAGAACCAAAAAGGCCCATGCATCATGATCATGACTAAGCCTGACTGGGCAACACAATTAGCAGCAAAGCTCATGAAGTATTTTTCTCTTTACAGAAGGCAAGCAGCTGAAACAACTCTGCACAAAGGTTTGCAAAGTGCAGTACAACGTCGTAACAAGCGTCACTACAACGAAGTGCACTGTTGCCAACTTCTGGATTATGTCATCCTAGATGAACCACTTTGGGATCAGCACCAGCATCTAATTAGCAAGATGGTTTCTGGTTGATAAGATGTGAAAATAAGGAAARCTACTTGAGTAGACTGGAAGAGATGGAAATGGTACAGAATAGCTGTTGGGGATTGTCATTTTAATGTGCAGTACAAATGCACACAATGTTAGCGTTTTTACACATAGGACACTTAGTGCRTCGCCTTCATACTCAGTACATCAGAAGTATCTCATTGAAGTGCAGATCACTTCCAAGGAGGTTTGAACTTACTAAGAACCTGCCTCTTGGTAGATAAGCCCTAAGTACTGTTTTTCTCCTCCCATCCAAATCATTGTAGAGAAACTCTCATTCGGAAAGGACTGGTTCTTGGTAGAACTATCCTGGCTGAAGCTTCAGTTCTGTTCCGTGGTGCCAGGTAGACTCCTTGGATATTCACAGGTAAAGGAAAAATGTCCAAGTTGTACCAGCAATTTTTTGCCATCTACAAATAGCAATAAAGACTTAATAAGGATGGTCATACTTTGACAGACCATTGGTCTGTCTAGCTCAGCAACCTGTCATGGATGCCTAAGGAGAATCATGGCAAGAAAATACACTGATTGCCCCTGTGCTCTCAGACACCAATGGTGCAACCATTTGCAGCTCAGAGACTTCCTGAGCCAGATGTAGTTTCTATGCATCACTAAATCTAATACACTAGGCTGGTTTTATAACTATGGTAGAGAAAGACAGATATCTCCAGAGAATGATTTATCTACTCCRAAGGTGGGTGTCTAAGATAGGTAAGATTAATTGTCCTTGGGAAATCTTTCTCTCTCTTCATTGACTATAGAAAGAAGTGAGGCACCTAGCTTTTAGATAGAAAAATTTTTCATCAGTTGCATCCTCCTCTTCCTCCTTATAAATTTTCTGTTATTTAAAAAGCCCAGTAAACCACCTTCCTCTATTTTTGTGTCATATTACATCTTAAACGGCAGCAAATTCATTGAAGATAGCAGGAAAATCAAGGGCAAAAACAAATTTGACAGCATAAGCAGCCACAAAATCTAGTAGCAACATCATCGATATTTGCTATTTTGATCAATACATCTCGTTTGAGAACTAAGTACCTTGTTGGAAGAGTTTGAAACATGAAAGTTCTCCTTAACCTCCCTTTACAGATGAGGAAAGTGACAAAAGAGACCCAAGTTTTCTATTTCAGCTAGTGTTGTGAATGTTAGAATACGCCTCCTCCCATTCTCCAAATTGTATCTGAGGATTTGAGAGCTTGTATACTCAAAGGATGGAGAGGAGGGGGGAAAAATGGGGAAATCATTCAGCTGTCAGGTAAGGAGCAAGTAAAAGCAAATATTATGGTTGCATATGTTTATTTCTGATTAAACATGTTATGTAAACATAATATGCAAATTCTCTGCAGCCCTTAGGCTTTTGGGAAATTGCTAATACAGCCCTCAGTACTGTGAGGTTTGGGCTTCCCCACTGTTGATTAAGAACTTTCCCTGATAGATCTATAAATATGGAGCATTAATCTGCTTAATGTGATAATTTGATATTGCAGAACTGTGTCTAAATGCAAATTGATACTACTATACTTTTGCATGGAATTGTATGAGCAAAGGCAAAAAAAAAAAAAAAAAAAAAGGAAGAAGAAGAAATAAATCCTGTCCTTCCCAGGATACTGAAAATTCAGCATTTGAATACTGGGTCTTTCAAGGCTATGTACAAAGTAGAGAGAGAATTTGGAGCCAGGTTCAGACAGGGAAGCTAGTTCTAGTTGTGATTTAGATGTAACTCATTCATCACTGCTTCATTGCAGACTCACTGCAGTTGCACAGCTTCACGTATTATTCAGCTGGGGGGGGAGGCTGTACTGCAGAAAAAGCACAGCAAAAAGGCATTTGTGTGTGCACATGTGTTCTGCTTGGAACAAGTTTTCTTCCAGATTTATATACACTATGCAGGTCACTGCTTCTCTGCAGAGCTGGAATCTGAATGCCACTTTTGCCAGGCATTGAAGGCAGATCAGCRCCACAGGAATGTGCTGTCAGCTAAGAATAAACACAGCTATTCAAGGTTCTTCATTTATTTGAAGAAATACTAGAGTAACCTCATCTATGAAAAATAATTGTACATACCAAATTCAGCACAGAACATCTTTTTGTTAGGAGTTATTGATACAGGAAGATGTTTGATAGGACAACAGTGACTTAGAGTGATGATAATGAACCCTTTCTGTGTCAGTCATCCTTTATTTTTTAGTTCAGAACACAAGAGGACTTTCACCTCCATGAGATATTTGGGTAGGAGAAGCAATAGGGAATAGAATGGTTGAAACAGGAAGCTTCAGACTCTCAAAAATTTAGCTCAGAACTGCCATTGTTCCAAAGGCTTTTGGGAATACAGAAAAATTGTCCCTGGAACAGGCCCTGGGACAGTCCCTGCTTGTAATCAAAYGGCCTAACTGCAAGGTTCTGCCTTCTCAGCAAATGGCAGGTCTCTTTATAACGGATGCCATGTAAGTTTTAGAAGGAGGTAAAGTGACTGAAAAGTTCTTCTACTTGGAGGAAAAAGAAAAGAAATCCATAGATGACTGCAGAGCAGACTTTATTCTAGCAGGCATTATATGTGCTCTCTGWTTCTGGCCATATAAACCTCCAGATCCTTCCTGCTCAGTGAAAAAAACACCAGAGGTAAGAGGGACAGAGTAATTCCTTTCCCARAAGAGTTTCTAGTACAGTGGTTAGAAAAGTGTGTTGGGAGAGGAGAGAGAAGAGGGAGAGGGTATAAGGGCCAAGACTTTGGCTAGCAGTGTACTTAGGAACTTCTCCTGACCCAAACACAGTGAGTCTTGGAGAAGGGGGAAAAAAACAAGCCCACTGGAAAGCACATTCTACTATTTCTTTTTTGTTACTGGCACTAGATGTTTCTTTTACTGGACAACAGTGGTAGTTTCAAGATCAATGGCATGGAGCCAAGCGGCTGTCCAATACTTGCTGCTATCTTGCCTATTTAGTCATTAACTGCAGGTAAATTATGACAGTTGCATAAAACTTGAATGACTTTATCAGCTTTCCCCGACAAAATCTGCCAAAATAAATGCTGGGCTCTTTGAGGAAAAAAAAGAAAAACACATAAAGAAAATTCCTAATCCTTTAGCATGTAGAACTTTTGAAAAAAAAATCACTGAAGGAATTAAGGTCTGTAAAACACTTTGACGAATTAACTGCTGTTACGATGTATTTGAGCTGTTTTATTAGTGCCAATAATAAYTGGATGACTATTTGTAAATACTGATGAGGAAAAAAGTGGAAAAAGATATGAATTATTCTGGACCCACCCCAAAAAATAACATAGCATACGAAAATACTGCAACAAACTGATTTTTTTTCGATGTTTTCTCTTTATTTTTCTCCAGGGATCTCCATATGAACTGTTTGTCTCTGCAAACTGTCCCAGATGAAAGTATACTTGTATATTCTCACACGAGCAAGACRGTCTGCTGTATCAGTAGCAGTAATACATTGCATGCAGCTTTGATAACATTTTAGGAAAAAAAAAAAAACAGGGCCTATAAAAATAAAGGAAGAATCTGCCATAACTCCAGAGAAAAGTCATGAATTCTCACCAGCAGTAAAATCAGCAAATCTATTCCTCACATTTTCTCTAGAATGGGTACAACAAGCGGCTCTTACATAGATACCTGCAAAGAAATAGAAGATGGAGAATAAGCAGGTTAGGGACCAGGCACCRTAGCGGATTACAAGATGAGTAATCCTCAGCAGTGTCAGGCTGTTGCTAAAAAGAGAAGCTTTGTCTTGGGTTCTATGATCAGAAATATAATTTGCATGACAAGTGAGTAACTCTTCCAGCCTTAAGCACTGCTAAAATCTCACCGGCAATAAGATGCTCAGTTCTGGGCACTGCACTTCTAGAATGATGGAGAGGTCAGGGAACTTCAACAAGAATAACTGAAGAATTAGAAAACATGACCTATGAGGAAAGCTTTTATAGAATCCCTAAAGAAAGGAAGACTTTCAGGACACATGGTAGTTATMTTCAGATAAATAGCATATGCAAAGAAGAGCTGCAGAGGTGAAAGGAATAAAATAATTCTCTATATCCACTGAGGATAGAACAAAATGTCATGCACTTTTCTTATTTTTTTATATTAAATCCACTGGTAAGGATAGTGAAGCACTGGTCTGGTTGAAAAAAAATGATGTGGAATCTCTATTTTCTGATGCTTTTAAGATTTAGACATTTAGCAGAACCAGTGTAGGCAGTATGGATCCTGTCTTCAGCAGGAGAGATCAGATGGTCTTGCAAGTTCTCTTCCAGCCTTGTTTCCTACTGTTCTTGGAGAATATTCACTAATCAATGGGTAACATGAGGTTGTCAAAGTGTTTTATGGACAGCATCCAGTGAGGCTTCCAAATGCTGATGCTAAATATTATGTCCATATCACAGCTTGGTACTAAGACACAAATAAATGATATCTCATAAATATAGAACAAAATTCTTTCCAAGTGATTAAACCATCTGCGGCTTGGGGGACCTATTCTGCATTTTCAACAGAATGCTATGACACATACATTAAATTTTTTCCTCTTCTAGGAAAGCCTCTTTTCTGATTAGGGCTAAAATAGGGCATAGCCCAAAATGCCAAACAAAAATGCCAAACTGTTCCTTTAGTTTCTTACAAAAAAAAGAAGAAAAAACCCAAACCCTATAAAAACGCTTATTGAATCCATTAGTTTTTCACGTGGGATTAAACAAATTAAAGAACCAAACAAAACCCCTTGCACTGCCCTTTCCCATGGCACATTTTAAATAGCATTAGTTCTGTATATTTTGTAAGAATACAGATATGAAGAGAAGGGGCACGACTCTGCCTTCTTTTGTCCTAGTGGAAATCAAGAGTAACTCCACCRACATCAGTGGAATTACAATGATGTAAAACTGGTGTATATCAGAAAAAAAGCCATCCAAAGCAGTACACTTCATTGGTTTCAATAAATTCTCTCCCCTTTTAACATCAGCTGTATAAAAACCTCCAATAAAATTTTATGTGCTAGGTCTGGTGCTGAAATGACCAGACTCCAGATATAGACTCTTTCCAATAACATAAAACTGCAGTAAGCAATTAGAATATTTCTGCTTAAATATGTTGTTCCAATTTGTTTAGTATCTCATCCTGGAGCAATTCTCCCACATCATCTGCAATCTCCAGTACTATCAGCATGACTTTCTCCAAGATAGACAGGAACATGATATTGGCCTTTGCATTTATAACTACATCTTTCTGAATATATATTTGCCCCAGATGTTACATTCCAAAGTATTTCTCCTGAAGCTTTGCTGTTGCCTTGTTAGCAATTATGTGCAAAATGCTTATATTTTGTGTTACTTTATTCCCACCAAGAGAGTATCAAACCATCCCCGGCATAAATACTGTGCAGTCATGGAGAACTACAGATTTAACTATTATAGTGCACATTCTTTAGTATTACAGTCCTGTATGAATTCACTTAGTTTTTAATTTTCTATCATATTTTGCATTTGGTAGCAGCACAAGAAATTTTTACTACGAAAGATCAGACTTCCAAAATAATTTTGCCAGGACTTACATAATGTTGATAAAATCATTCAGTATATCTATTATTGCCGTTAGCCCCTGCATTTTCCCTTGCATTAATGAGYACACATGTTTTAGTGAAACTGTGTGAATATGAATTCTAAGGTCACCCACTTACAGGTTGTCCTATTCCTTCTGTTACTGTGAGTAATCTGTTAAAAATGTCAGGATCGACTTTTCTCCTGCAACTACCATGGCTATCATATTGACCAGAAACAAKTATCTGAAATGTTTCACTATCGATTGTGCAGGCAGCTAGTTAAGTTCTACAATGTGAACCAAGATTTTAAATGCCTGTGACATACAAACGTGTAACAATCGCTACCAGGTGATATTCTAGTTATAACACAGGAGAGAAGCAAGTACTTGCATGATATATTGTAGAAATAATCTTTGCATGGTAGGGACATCAGATTAGAAAGAGAGGGGATGAGGGGTCATTTTTCAGCGTAGTGACCAAATACAACAAAAAAACTCAGAACAGACACAAGACAAGACAAAAAGTTGTTGCTGAACCTAAGCATATATGTGCATATTTAGGCCAATCCAAATTCTAATTCAGTATCAAATAGATTGATTTTTTTTAGCTCCTTCCACCACCTGCACACTCTTAAACAAATCCCCCCCCTTTTAAAGTACAAGTACATGTTTAAAAGAAATCCATCATTTTAAACAAAATAAAAATATTTCATTGAGAAAATGTCACATCTGCACTATCCATACAGCTTACTCAGAAATAGCTTGAATCTCCCTATACAGTGTTTGCTACATAGGCATTTTGGTGAGGTATGCTGTGAACCTCCAAGATCTCTAATCCTGATTTTCTGGTTCACTAACTCTCCTCTGCACAGTCCTGTGYCCATGAATAGGTCTGTTTACTTTAAGAAATGTGAAGAAGGGAATTTTCCATAAACTTAGACACAGCACTAATTCTACACCAAAGTAGAACCAAGTTTACTGTCAAAGTGTCCAAATCTGAATCCAAAAATTGCAAAAAATTTAGTGAACCAGAGAGATTTAAAAGAGGAAAAGACCATTGCCTGACTCTTTAAGTATTTTCAAAAGTGACACCAAAATGAAACAAAACGAGAAGAGAACTTTGTATCTTAGGTTAGAAAAGTCAACATGGTTATTCTAGTGCTGCCTTTCAGGAAACACGTTCATCTCCTCAACTGCTGTTTGTTCTTATCGTCTGTGTCATGGCTCCAAATGAAATGACACCTGTAAATGCAGTACGAGTGCAGAACAGGGTACAGAATCCTAAGACAAAACCAGGAAGGGACCTCTAGTACGTCCTCTGGGCCAACCCCCTGTTCAGAGCAGGGGGAGTTTAATAGTTAGATCAGGTTCCTCACACATTGTCCAAACATGTTCTGAAAATCTCCAAGGACAGGTATTTCATAGCCTTTCTGGGTCCTTTTTCCAGTRCTTCTCTTTTCAAGGTGAAGAATTTTTTCCTCTGTGTCAAACCGGAATTTCCCTTTTCCACCATGTGTTTTGCAACAGATTGCAACATGTATCCAGCAACTAAATTCCAGCACTTAGGTTGCCATCTGTGACTTGCACATGTGTAGATGCATATGTATATATACTTACATATTCTCTTTATGTTTGTATGTATTATGTACATGCAGTACAGATAATCATTTTATAGAGGGATATTTGGGCACCAAGTAATAAAACTGACCRGGGAAATTCTGTATGAAGAATATGAGCTGAATAAGATTTCCTGAACCCTTATATTAGACTCAAAAATGTCTTCCTGTCTTTCTTGTACTTGCTGTCATTGTTTTAACTCAAGTTTAAAAATATCTCCTAAAAAGTGTCTCTCCAAATCTTACTGGTTTCAAAGAAAATGCAAGTATGTAGGTGTTCCTAAAAACATCAGTTAATGTCCCCCACACCCTCTCTGCAACTGAGCATTAAAATGCATATAAAAATGATACGTAACGTGTGGAGTGGATCCAACACACTAATTGCAGTTACAGGGAAGTTTATGATTAGAGCACCAAAAATGCATATGCTGTTTAGTATTTCACAAGATAGACACAGGACAGCAAGATATTAATAATTTTAATAAGTCTGATTTTAATAAGCCTATAACCTCACATCTCAGACCTTTAGTGCCTCCACATACCCAGCTCACCAGCATTCTCCGTAATCCTTATTGCTTTTACTTGGTGAAGTTTTATCATGATATATTTAATGGCCGTCTTTTTAGTTTCTTTGTTTTTTCATCACTATTTTCACCTCTTCCTATTTTACAGGTAAAATCTTTGGCAAAAATTTTTGCTCTTTTGATTTATTCTGAAGATTGCTAGTTTTCTTTTTCACAACTTTGTGAAAATGCTCAGTAACTAATTTTCAACACTCCTATCCATTAGGTAACGTTTACTATCTTTGTTATGCAGAAGGGCAAATTGAGACACAAACAGGTCAGATGAATTTCTGAGGCTATGCAATGAGTAATTGAGAGCAGAAAGGTTCAGAACAGTATTAAGAGTTTCTGACTTTCAGTTCCATGGTTAGACAAGGAACAAACCTTTCTCTCAATTAACTTTAAATTCAACTAGTTCATTAGACCTAAGGAAAATAGACAACTATACCATTTCTTACTCTGCTTGTTATTTACATAGCTGAGGTATTACAATCTAGATCTRTAAGTGGTGTGAAAAGGAGAGATTAGCTCACTGTGGTAGTGGCAACAAATCAATGAGTGCATAAAATCCAGCCAGATTTATTTTCAAGATACAGGGAAACTCAGAGCAGTATCTATCTGTATACAAATCCTTAATCATAATAAGGAAATACGTTGCCAGCCTTCCAGTCAGAAGGATATCAAATGAAAAGTGATGGTGGAGCTCAAAGGAGTCAGTCAAAATAAAACAGCAACAAAAGATGAACTTTAATACTACGTAGAGAAATGTCAGCTAAAGGCAAAATGTATATCAAATGACTGTTAGTTGCCTCGGTAGTTCCAGAGATCATCATGGAAGCTGTCCCGACTTAATCTTGTACAGATGCAAACATGGGTTCAAGCACACGTGAATTACTAAATAAATCTGATTAAAATCCACATAATTCAGGGAATAAAGTTGCAAACAATGAATAGTGTAGCAGTAAATTACAAAGAAGGAATTTTATTAAAACATGAGGAAATGAACACAAATCATTGGAGCTAACCAAAAATAAATAGTTAATAATAATTATATTGCTGTTACCCAAGGCAAGGGTACCAGTATTATGCCCTGGCACATATCCAGTGCTCATTTTCCCAATCACTGATTGAATTTAGCATGTTAGCATTTTCTTTTCTGATGTCAATCAGTACTTTCATCCTCTCCAGAATTCCATAMCTATTTGCAGCTTAATCAGTTGTGTCCATGCAATGTACAACAGAATACTAAAACATCATTAATTTAACACCTCTGCTCTTTTAGTCATGGAAAACATAAGTTCAGACAGGTCCACTTGCCTTCTCTGTTTGGTAAGAGAATATGACACCTCCCTTTCAGCTGAACTCCCAGCTGTACCTCTTTTGTTAAAAGTTTAGCCTCTTTGAACTGATCACAGAGTGTAGCTGTATTGGGAGTTCGGGGCCCTGTGATTGGAATTAAATTTTTAAAGCTGAACTTTAATGTTGAGTCTTTGAAGAGATGTTCGGTGGTGTTTTCAGGAACTGAATCTCAGTTCACAAAGAAAGCTTTTGTATTTGATACCTACAATCTAGAAAAGATTAAGAGTCGTGGTAAATCCAGCTTTGTATATTCTCTATATTCTCCGCAATCTTTTGGATGCTTCAGTTACCAATGTGGCATCGCAGTGCTTTCTGGTAAAGCCTTGGCACYGCGGTTAGAAGGAATCATCTGTGGTTCAGACACGGCACTGCAAATTTTATAATGATCTTCCTGAAAAGTGCCCTAAGAAGTGAATGGGAGACTGGAAAAGCAGTTAGTTGTCAGGTACCGTCCTCTCCTTACAGGGAAGATGTGCGGAGGGTGGGAGAGCCACGCTGGTGCTCTGGCCAGTCAGAACGGCTGCAGCGGCACTGGAGCCATCCTTAAGGATGCAAAGCCCAAAGCCGGGCTGGGAGGAGCACTGTGCTAGACACATACAATCCGATACGTAGGCGACGAGCTAAGTGTCTTGAATTAAAACAGGGGAGGAGGAGGAGAAGGGAAGATATTCTGCACATAGGTATTTCATACAGCTATAGATAAATTAACTATGTATCTTTCTTTGTGCATCTTGTATTTGAAATGAGAAGTAACAAGTTTTGTATTAATTTTTAAACTGTAACATGAAATTCTATTCCTTTGACTTGTGGTCAAATGGATTTTGTTAGAAATCATGTTCTCTGAGCTAACTCTTAACACCATACTAAAGAGGGTGATTACTAAACTTTTTTTCCTTCTGTTTAGACAGAAGCATTGGAGTTATAATACTTAGAGAAAAAAAGAAATATTCTTATTCATGCATTTGTCTGAATGGCTTCTCTTGATCACATTGGTAGGAATTAATTCTTCCAATACAGACGTCCAGAGCAGCACCACTGTTCAACTGCTTCCCCACCTGAATACTATAATTCTAAGTTTTACTGTTTTTACATGTAAAATATATATACAGAATTTTTGTTACAGTAAACATCAGAATTCATGTTCATATGTACATTTCCATTAAGAGAATTTCCAAAGCACAGCCGGTTAATTTGGTAACTTCAATTAGTCATTCTGAATTTAAATTTTGATTTTTTCAAACATCTAACTGTAAATTGAAGAAATTAAAACAGTATTTTCTCATCCGAAGTGCTAAAGAAGACATTTTAGACTAAAAACCAAATTATAATCCCTTAGATATAAAGTATGTGGCAAAATTTAAAATATTAACAGATCTTTTATGCTTTACACATACAAGCTGGAGTTGTGGTGCAGTAACATTTTTCATTTTGAAATTAGATAGCATACATCACATCAAAATGTCTAAATGTAGATGAGTGATAAGAATGAAACCGTCAAGTTTAAAAACACGAAAAGACTGTAAAAGGTATGAAAAGAAAAAGAAATTGGTCAGACAAGCAGACCTGTTACAAATGTAATCAACCTTGGTTAAACAGAAGGCAGAAACTGTATGAGGAAGCTATTACTGACCAAAGAAATTACGCTGAATTTATGAATAAACAGTGAAAACAGGATCTTGCCATTTAATGCAAGGCACTTATATGGAAGCATATTTTAAGAAAAATATAAAGATTTCATGGAAGATTAATGCCTATGTAACAGAAAAGATGAAAGAATAACTTTGTTTAATGTAAACATGATTATAATCCTGATCCTGCAAGAAATTCAAGTTCATGCTCATATATTTCGGGTCTCTTTGAGGGTTTAAGGCTCAGCATGTTCTTAAGTATATTGCTGAACTGTGGATATGTGTTGCTGTATGTGATGAATCTGAATATGAGTATGTGATGAAATAAGTATTAAAATACATTTAAAATACATTAAAAATATCCCATATATCAGAACTCATTTTTTAATATTTAGTTTGTTGTAAGAGAAAGCTCTGTGGAAAATGACCAAAAAATCAGAGAATAACAATCAGAGCAAGAATATGCTGTGAAAAATGGGATTGTCCCAAGGAACAACTCTCCCTTGAGCACTGCTTTTTTTTGCAATAGACTTTGGACTTACTCTGTACTGAGAAGGGAATATTTATTCAAGCATATTTCACCGAGTGAAATTCAATCCCAGAGCACACTTAAATTTGCTGATAGCACTTTGCATTGCTGTTTTCAACTAGATGAGAATCATCATGTTTCAGGATGTTCCCCTAAATGTTTATCAGCAAATCTGCATATGTGAATATGACAGCAGTAAAAATGGCTATTTTTACCATAAAGAGTTTAACTTCAGACATTAAAGTGATGATACAATGGTGAATCCTTTGCTTTTATGATCGCAACTCAAAACACGACAAGTATCATAAAATAAAATAAAAAGCAGTATGTCACTGTAGTGTCACTATCATTCTTTCATCATTCACCAGGTAAATGCGAAGAATATTTCCACTCATGTATTTCCACTTATGGCTACATGTGTTGCAGTTCAGCAGTTGTTACCTGGGGCTCTCCCAATCTGCAAAACCAGAAAGATTTCTGAAAAAGTAGATATAGTAGTGCTACATATACTAACCTTGCATACAAGAAGGGAGAGGAATTTGAATGGGGCTCGAACTGCCTTGTAAAAGTAGGCCAAGAAGGATTCGGACAGGGGAACTGCAGAAACACAGTAATTCCTCCATCCAACACACTCTCTAAGCAGGAGAGTTGTGGACCTGTATTATAGGTTAAAACTGCCACTTGGCCCAGAAGATTTCTCTCACAAAACTGTTATCTTCCGCTCCTTTCATGCTACAGTGGCACGTATCATGAAAGAAGGCATTTTCCATGCACTCAGAAGATGCCCTGTTCATGTCACTTCTACATTGTACAACAGAAAAAATACCAGGCTTCCAAATACTCAAACTGTATGTTCACAAAGTGCTTAGCTGCAACGTGCAGGTTAGGTCTGGCGTCCATCAGCCACGTTACTGGACCTGGCACTAAGTCTCTGCTCCCTGTTAGAATCTGGTGTAATGTTGTAAGTAAGTGACCCTTGCAGGTTTCACAGCAAGCTTAGATATACCCGCACTGTGCTTGCTGATGACATCTGGTCTGGGGTTTGCATATGATTAGGGATATCAGTGTCTCTGCTCCTGCTGTATGGAGCAGACTTTCTGAATGCACGTGAGATGATAGTCCCTCAGGAGGAACCAGTTTCAGGAATGAAGAATCTGGGGAACTGGCTCCAGGCCATACAAAAGCCCTTTCTTGGCTAAATTCCACAGTAAGCCAATCATCCAGTATGTGAGCTGAAAGAGAAGAGCCCTGTATTTTATGCTTTGTCAGTTATGGCTCTTTCTGAGACAGAAGCAACCACACAGGCTTAAGCAGATATAAATTACATAGCCTTGGGCCAGTGCTAGTTAACCTGGTCACTACTCTGTTGTAACTAAGGATGGACAAAACCCAAGAGGAGATCTGTTCATATAGGATGGTACGTTTATTTTCCACTTTCCAGCAATACACTGGTTATTTTTATTTTATCTTTGTGACCAGCCCACATGAAATAAAACCAACAAAAATGGGGACTGTTCACCTGTGATGCATCATCTGCCYGGAGGAACATGATCACCCCTAACATTTTGGCTAGGAATGTTTTCATGGACTCTGAAGGCAGCTGCTGCACTGTCACTGTGACCCAGAACTCCCAACAGAAGCTCTGACAACTCAGAGACAGAAGGTGAAGAGGGCTCTGACAATGCAAACTCTGATGAACATCATGCAAATCGACACCTGGGGAATACTTCAGAAACTGTTTCTGCTCAGTCAAGTGTAGGAGACAGAATCAAATCCAAAAGCTGTAGCAAAGGACAGACAGGAAGCAAAAGAAAAGCAGGGAAAAAAAAGAAATCTGTGAAATAGTAAGTGATGTTAGCAAAGTAGGTGGGGATATCACAGTTCTGATCAGATTCCCCAGTCAGAGGTATGGATACACACAGCTCCTACCATCCCAGGACCTTCTTAAGGAASAGGATTCTGCAGGATCTGTGGTGGRAGGAACAGGATATAATTTTCTTGGGTACCCAGAGTCATTAATAAGGGTATTAATAAGGTTGTATGGAGGGAAATTGTTTAGTGATGGAGGAGGYAATTGGGGAGGGGTTTGACAAGCACTCAGCTTGCCTCCTGCAGGAGCAGCAAAAAGTGAGTGTAGGTTAGACTGGATCTACAACAGATCGACTTTTAACTTGCAGAAAGATCTACTTTCTACTTGCAGAAAGAACAAGGACTATTCAGTCCCCCACAGCACTTCCAGTTTAGCTAACCCTTGACTGTGAATGCCTGGAGAAGCTCTCATTCCCTTGGGCTGACTGCTACATATGCAGCAGCTACGCCAAGGACTTCCAGAGCTCCTGTAGTCTGATCACAGAGTATGATGGGGTTGTTGTCCAGAAATCACAGAAAATATAAAAAAAACATAATTTCTTGGCCAAAATTGTGGCGGGAAAATAGAATTTAACTGATATAGCAAAATGGATACACCAAAGCAACTAAACTTTCAAAGGTAACCTCCTCAATAAAACTGTTATAATGCTTTTTCTAGCATGTGACTTCATGGTCACCTAAGCTGTATAGGACTACAGATATGTAGTATTAAAATACATGCACACACATTTATATAAATATAACATAGTAGGTACATAAATTGTTATAGAATATATTAAATAGTATTTATCTGTAATAATAATATAAATATAAATAATATATAAACATAAATATGCATATAAACATATACTATATAAATATCATTATATATAATTACTGTAAACCCTTATAAATTGTTAAAAAGTAATAGRTTACTGTAATATTGGATGTTCTCTGCTAATTAATGTTTTACACTTAATTACAGGAGACTTTTGGGAAAGCCAACTTATGCTATTTTTGCACCAGCATCTTTTTCTTCACATGATTCATATAATCAAATCATTGCTTGGCACAGAATTACTGAAATCACTGTAGATATCATGATTGACATCATACAGGTTGTTGACAATGATGTTAGTAAATATGGGCCCCAAGACTGACCCCTGGGGTACTCTGCTTATATCTGCCAACCAGATGTCRAGCAACTGATCACCACCGTCCTTGGTGCTCTACCTCATTTCAACTCGCCTAACAGTCCATTCTTCCAGCCCTCAGATTTTGAAGGAGAATACTCGAGGAGAAGCTGTCCAAAGCCTTACTAAAGCCAGAATATATATGCACAACTCTGCCCTTGTCCACAGAACCAGTTAYTTCATCCCGGAAGGCAATCAGGTTAGTCAAGTACGAGTTGCCTTTGGAAAATTTGCATTAACTGTTTTCAATCACCTTCTTCTCTTTCATGTTTCTTTCTCGACTTTTTAATAAAAACGAGTGCAACATTAACATTTTCTCCTTCTCTATTTGATATTATTTTTCATAAATAAGGGACAGCTGCCTCCCAGTCACATCAGCCAACTCTTTCAGCACCCCAGGGAGCTGAGCATGTCCAGCTTCTCTAATTAGTCCCTAATCTGTTGCTTTCTCACTGCTGGCTGCCCTTCTCCTTTCCAGATCTTGTTGGTATCTCAGAGCAGGCTGTGCCAGTAAGCACTAAGCCAAAAAAGGCATTTAATACATCAGGCTTTTCCACATGGTGAGTCACTAGATCCCATCCATCAACGGACCCTTATTTTCCCTGGRCTCTTACTGCCTATGAACCACTACTTTGAGTCTTCACCTGACCAACCTGCAGAAACAGACGCYGGGCAAGAGAGACAGCAGTTCCCAGTAAGTGAAAGCAGAGAAGGAGCTCTCCCTGACAGCACACGTTCTTATTCCTTGTCCTGTTTTAAGCTGGCACAGTTGCCTGGGGACTCCTCCAAAGAGTGAAATAAAAATCTGTTTAGTGTCTGCCACTAGACAGGCTCAGGCAGCATTGTGCTATCTACTGTACTATTACAGCAGCTGTCCCACAGTGGTAGAAAGAGAGCTCCCCTGCTGCGCAGATGGTGAAATTTCTCCTCTGTGCACATGAAATCAGTGGCTGCCTGCAGAAGGGAGCCATTGTTTTCTTAAGAAGTGGAAATTTTGGCACAGTAGGGAAGAGGATAACAACTGAATGGCATTATAGACACAGTGTAAAGGTGTGAAGGGGAAAGGGGAAGATGGGGAAATAAGGAGAAAAGGAAAATATTCAAGAGAAAGATAATGAAGAGAGAAAGGAGAGTAAAAACAGCAGTGCACACAAAGAGGACACAATCAGAAAACACAGAAATGAGAGGCTGAAGACAAAACAGATTAAGGACTCTAACAAAATCTCATTGTGCCAAACAAGAAAAAACACTGACTCACCAAACTCATTTAGTGGAAGAACACAATACGGTAATGAGAAAGCATAAACCATACAGCAAAATAAAAGTAAGTCCATCAATCCAAATTAGATCTTGGTCTTGCATTTTGTGATTTTCATTGTCATCTCTGAAATGCCATGAGTCTCTGTCTCTTCCCTTCAATGACCACATATTCTTTTAAAGAAGCATAGTGGAGTTGCAGAGCAGAGAAGAAACGCAGAATCGCAAAACAGTTAAGGTTGGAAGGAACCTTTAAAAATTATCTGGTCCAACCCCCTTGCTCAAGCAGGGTCACCTAGAGCAGGTTGCCCAAGACCTTGTCCAGACAGCTTTTGAATATCTCCAAGGATGGAAACTCCAATGTGTTCTCCTCAATCCCTTAAACTGAGAGTGGAGATAAAAATGTATTGATATGGAAAAAGCTACATGATTCTGTTTTATGCACTGTTAGTAATTTGAATGATCTGAGCCACTCAGGGTGGGTCATCCTTACCTCAAAACCTCAGGGTTTGCTCCATGACTGCTGAACATACTCAATGTATTCTGGGTAAGGTGTCATCTCAGTTCCTCACCTTAGAAGCTCTGCTGCTTCTCTTGAGTTGTCTACCTTTACTTAATGCAGAAGAAAATTAAAAGCAACTACCATTAGTAAATGCATTCCATCTGAAATAGAGGGGACTTTCCCCATGTGCATATTGAAAGCTACTTATCAAGAATGAAGCTTTCCTACAGAGTCTCTTACAGAAGACAGGGTTTTCCTGAAGAGTAACTGCACATTATTGTTGACTCCTGAGAAATGATTATAGCATTACTATATGGAGTACTAATATGCCCTTTTTGTATTAATGTAAGGATTTCTAACTGTGTTGGTACAGAGGTCAYAATTTATAAAAAAAATTGTTTTGTAGAGCATAAGGAAAGAACTTAAGCTGATATTTTATGCGTATTCTGGAGACTGTAATGCTTTCATCTGCAGGTAGTACACTTCTCTGTTTTATTTCAATTATTCATAGTTTAATTGACATCAGAGACCATTTTTCACTCAGAGACTGAGAAGGAAAAGAAGACTTCTATAAGTGCCATTTATGAACACAAATTCCTTCCTTCTAATCAACCTGGTAATTAAACTCTTAATAAAAAGTGCTACCAAATGAAGAAAAAGAAACCAAAGTAACCTGATAAAGTCCTTTTCTTGTCAGAAAGCTTCTTTTCACTAGAGTTTTCTAAGTAAAGCTGCCTTTACCTAACACCACTTATGGTTTTCAATGTCTTTTGCTAAAGTGTCTCTATTTTCTTTCTCTTTTCCTGTCCTTAAAGCTTGATTGTACTTACACAAATGAAAAATAATGAGGTTTCTGAAAAATGTCATAATTAAGATCACTTCCAGAGAACTGTGGTGGATGTATTTACTAATTTGTACTTGCATTATAGGAGTGTTTGAAGGACTCTCTGTGATGGGTGAGGTACAAATAGTTCTTGAAACATAACCCTGCTCTGATGTTTTTATAATACAAAAAGAGGGAAGGATTTGATTGATGTGAGGATTATTATTTCTACTTTGCAAATGGATACTTGAACCACAGACAAGTGAAGAGTCATTCTGAGAGTCATGAAGGAGAACTGTGCCAGAATCAGAAATGCATCAAGTCTCCTGAGTCTCCACCCCGTGCTTCACCCATGAAACAATTCGCACCTTTCCATACATATCCTTTCAACCTTCACTGTCTTCCAAGGGGGTTACACTTTGACAACATCTTAAAGCTAGGACAATGTTAATCAAAAAAATTCTCCATCACATTCCAAACTGTATTACATTATGGGTAATAATAAAGTTACAAGAGTAACTTTGTAAAGCTGGCAGGCCATCTGTCAGCATTTACCACGCAAATAAAACTAAATCCTATAAACAAATGACTGGCTTAATCCTATCGGCAGTGTTCTGTATCGAACCAGACACTAAATGTTTTCTTTATACTCCTTTTTCCACATAGCTGTGTTACTCCCATCAATACTCATAGTGGTATTCCTTGCAGAGACAAAGAACAAGATCAACCCCAAAACACTGTGTTAATTTCCTGGGCAATGAACTAAGCTGCCTTTTCTGTTTAGCTCCATCTGGCAGACTTGAGACACTTCCTGAAAGAGGAATATGTTAGTAAAGTTCTTGGCTATTATTTTTCTAGCTAAACAACCTCAGGTCTACACGAACAAATAGTGATAATAGTGTTTCCTGGCTCTTCTTAACTCTCAGCTCCAATAAATTTTTAAGGATTTTGTAAAGCTCATCGTACCCCTTTTTACTTAGGGGAAACAGAGCTAAAGTGATGCAGCCATCTCCAAATATTCCTGCCATGCACTAGTTGGAAGAGAAGCCAAGTGTCCCATGCACTGTTCTTTCATCTATCCACCCCCGCTGCAACTTGTAAGGTTCCTTAAAATCAGCCTCATTTGAATCTATTAATGCACAGGGTCTCCCATGGATTTTGTGGGTATTAGAAGGCATGTGAAAGCTACTGGACTGTTTCTGACATTGTGGGGAACACTTCTAATGGAATTTATGCATTGCCTTTATGCAGCCCCATGTTTTTCATTAAGCAATGATCTTTACCACTAGGAAACACAATCCTTTATTGTAAACGCTTAGCTTGTTCATGGCCAGGTAGGTGTCACAGAAAAAAGAAAAAGAAAAAAAAAGAGAGAGAAACATGTCATTTTAGGTCTAATCCAACCAGTTATAATCTCAAACTAAGATCCCAGTGTATCCCCAAAATACGTTTTTAGAAGGTTTCTATACTAAATGTTCTAGGTTTCTAAAGAATATTTTTAAAACCCAAACTTTTAACACTAATGTTAATAGTATACATTCTCAATATTAAATCTATTTTAATCAAAGTTTTGCTTGTTTGTTTTGTTTGGGGAATCTCCCAATGCTTCTAGCAAGTTGATTTTGCTTGGGCTGACAGTGAGATTTCAGCCTGTATAGTCAGGTATAAGCAATATTATAAAAATGAAATATTACTGCTTGAGATAATTACCTAAGACCTCAAAGTGGTAGCTGCAGGACACTCATCAATTTCTCCCCAGCCATTGAAGGAACAAGAGGAAGACCAACCTTTTCTATTGTAACCTTTGGAGATTAAAAATTATGCCCAAACTCTTAAATTCACTACAGGAGTGTTCACATAAGGGATCTGAAACCATTCGTTGACATTAAAGCCAGAAGAGACTACTAGATAAACTGATGTAATTTTCTGGGTAATGAAGATGAAATACTTGTATCTGTTTACCCTTGCAAAGATCCTATTAATTTCTGTTTATCTACCTATCTGGGAGTTTTCTGTTAACCATGACATGAATGTAGGAGCATGAACTGGAAAGGAGCTTTAGAGCTGTTATGTCAGAAGCAGCTATCAGCTCAGGGATTTCAAGAAACAGACTTCATCATGCCATCATAGATGACCAAATGAAAAAAACAGAGCTTACCTATTTGAAGAGGACTTCTGCTTCATACACACTGAATTATATTGTCTTACCTACTTGTATAATTACAGAGAGCTTTGAGAAATCTGGCATCCTTGATAGGAAGAGCATAGTAGTAATTAATTAGTTTGGATAAAAGAATGAAAAAAAAAACAGTTTGCCATAGTCATAGAAAAAACATCAAAACAATAGTTTGGAAAAGTATTTCCCTGCCGTTTGGAAAAAATACAGGAAGTGTAGAGAAATACAAAATGAGGAAACAAAATTGATATCAGGACTAGAAAGTCACAAGACATAAGAGGAGAGAGTAAGGAAGCTAAATTTACACAGTCTGGAAGAGCAAAAGCTCAGGGGCGATGTGATCTTGGTCTATAAATATCTTCAAGGTACAGATATAGATGAAAGGAGGGAATTATTCAGTCTCAAACTATGAGTACTGGAAGAAAAAGCCTGGAGCTAAGAAGGGAGAAGTTTAGGTAAAAGTTTTTAGCTGTAAAAAGAGAAGGAACAGTGAGCAGACTTAAAAATGGTATTCGAGACACTGTCCCTGACATGGGGTATTCACGCCAACAAACACATTTCACTTGGGCATTTTCATCTAACAGATTTCCTGCTACTTCAGGAACCTGAGCTGCCCTCAATTTCCCTTGATCTCCTCTTGGGTAAAATTTTAGTTCCTGAGACTTTAGCATTTTGTGCTACAGGTTTTAAGTTTGTCACAGGATATCAAGAAAGGGAAAGATACTTGATGGCCTGAAGATAAGTGTATCTGTATGATGTGGAAGTGGGAAGGTACAAAAAACTTTCTAATAGCTCCTTCTGGAGGTATTACATAGATACGGACTTCTGTGGATGACCTGAKTGCTCTTTTCCTCAATAACTTCCAAATATCACCTCTATTCTTGTTCTTGAAGCAGACACTTCATTTAAAAGACCTTCATAAATTCTGACTGTGCTAAAGCAGGAACCTCTGCAGTTTTCTCTCCCCCTCCTCCATATCTTATATCACTATTTAAATATCAAGTAAGGTTTATCTCACCTTAGAAACAGTTATTTCCAAAAATATGCCAGTGAGCTGCCAGGTAATATATGACCATAACGTGTATATGTAGCACATCTTCGAAACTACTACATTCAAATGATAAAGATACTAAGACCTAGATGGTGGGCTTGCTCTAATAAGCTTACCAGAGATTTATGGCACATCGAAGCCACTATAAGGCTACCTGCATGTTGTGTTTAGTGAGGAATGTGGCCCTTGTTTCCCAAAAGTAGATGGAACCTTGATTTAACAGTTTCATCCTGTGCAGGGGAAGAAATAAGTTTCAGACCTTCAAGATCATCCACCAAGTAGTTCCCTGAGAACCTGGATCTTCTTTCTATGATTACACTGAGACAGAATAGTGAAGTACTCCCCCTCTATTCAGGTATAAAGCTGAATCCAATTCTCTGAAAAATAGATTTTACTTACATCCAGTGAATGAAAGCCGTATTTATAGGACAGGGGACTCGGTCACTTTGGTAAATCAAAGCAATATAAGCATAGTATTGTAATCCAAAGGCTAATGTTACCACTGAATACATAAAAAAGTAAGAATAAGAGCTATATTAACTTCTAGGTAATAGAATCAAGTCTGCTGGCTACCATTAACACTGGAAATACAGAGAGATTCCAAGAAGAACCACAATAATGATTAAAGAATTAAGAAGTTGATAAAAAGTTGATTGTACAGGGAATTTCACTCTAGCAGGTAACAGCTGACCATTGCTGAGGAAGAACAAGCGCATAGTCCTTAACTACATGAGACTGCTGGAAGACAAAAGAACTGATCTGTTTTCCTTCTCCACAGTGGATAGAAAAAGKAGTTAGAGGCTTATATTTCAGCTAGAGAGATTTAAGTTAGAAACTGAGGAAAAAGTTTGCTAAAGATAAGTATGGTCAAGTACTGGAATAGATTTACTGAGTAGGTTAAGAAATCTGCATCAGCTGAAGCTTTCAGGATAAAATCTAGTTAAGAATGGTTTAGGTAGAGTTGATCCTGCCCTGAAGAAGAGTAATGTTAGATTTGATTCTGTCAAGAGGCAGAAGAATGTACTAGACAACCTCCTGAAATCCCTTTCAAGGTGTTTCCCAGGATAACCTCCAATGAAAAAAAGCTGTAGCTACTCTGACTCAGGCTACAAACAAAATACACACTTTTAATAGGGAAAACAATTTAATAGTGAACAATCAAACAACTTGCTCAGTGCTATAGTGGATTCTCATCCATTTTAAGAATTTTTAAAATAAGACTGTACACAGAAATATAAAATAACAGCCAATTTCAACCATTACTAGACTAGACACAGGAAGTATTTCAGAAGTCTTATGGCCTGTGTTATGCAGTATGCTACAACTGCTCTGATTTATTTAAGATTTTTTTTTCCTTTTGGTCATGCTCATTTATTCAACTGCTTTCTGCTTCTTGAACTCTGACACTATGTAAAATATCTTAAAAACTTTTAACAAGATAACAGCCTATCCCATGTACCCTTTATCATTGCTAACACTTCTATACTTGGTGGGTAAAAGTATAGGGAATAATGCTCTTTTAATGACTGCAGACAGTAGGACAAAAATTCCACTAATGTGTTTGCTGCAAACATCCTTAAAATGGTTAAGTTAATGAGCATGTGATTAATGGATATACAGATGAAATGCATTCTCTACCTCAATGGAAACATCCTTAATTGAGATGATAGATAGATTTAAGTGCTAGGCGGTAGATTGCAAATGGAAGCAAGAACAACGAAAGTACTCAGAACAGTTGCTCTCTTTTCATGCAGCTTTTTGACATATTTAAAGAATTGCTTGATTTACTCTCTAGATTGCAGATATGGGGCTAAATGTCTGAGCAAAACAAGAAACCATACATTAGACAAAGTGTTGCATTCATCCACATCTGCCACTTCCTTCCTTGAAGGATAGAGGTATCTATCTATAGTGCAGACTGAAGGCCAATTTGCCTTGATTAGTTTTCAAGCACAGCTTAGGGGCAGCTGGTTGGTATAAAAGTAGGACAGGAGAGGAAACAGACAAAGTTAGTCTCCAAAAGAATTTGAGTCACTGGAGAACTCAAACAGCAAGCTGCTTATATTTCTGAAACCTATTCCAGTCTCACTGAAATAAATGGTGAATTCCCAGTAACTTTATATGTACAGGCACAGCTCTGTCCTAAGAAATCCCATGGTTAAGTGAATTGATATTTTCATTTAAAGTGTTTGCACATGTATAAGGAAATTAGACTCTGGATTTGGGCTCCTAGGACCTGTCCAGTGGACTTCTTCATCTCACAAAGTTTCACTTCATTCCTGTTAGACTTCTTCCATGACTACCTCATTTCTCTTGGAGAAAGACATTCCACATTTTCCTTTTGCCTCCTGCTTGCATCTGTAAATAATATTATGACAGAAATGGTAAAAGTGGGAGGGACAAAAAAGACCCCAAAAGGCAAGTCACAGAACTGCTTTGTACCTCTGTTTATCTAGCTGTTACACAGCACAACGATTATATCCATCTGTGTGCTACGCGCCAAAACAAAAGTGAGAGACTATTTTTGTCCATCTCTGGTCTTCTTTCAAGCATTTTAGTAGGTCCAGATCCAGTCTGTTGCTTCTCTACAGAGTGACTTTCACCCTAAGTGAGATAAATAACGTACAGCAGAAATCCATTTCCTTTTACACTGTGATCAACAATTTCAGTTAATGTCAGCATTACTTTTTAGGGCTGATTTAATCCAAGATGCAAACTAGAGCAAAGGTTTATTACTGAATAATAGATATTTCAGTTCCATCTGCAGTGGCAGTCAAAGGGGTGGCTCACCAACAACAGGAGAAAGGGGTAAAAGGCTCATTGTCAATTTTGTTATTGACTATTCACATCACAAATCCTAGCAAACCAAAGCAAGATGAATATTTGAAGTGCTCGCAAATACAAATCATGTTGAACAGGGCAAGCACATCTGCATTTATTATGCAGGGAGCTTAGGAAAGGAGAATATATTTATTGTTAATAGAATACTTGCCTCAAGCTATACCAGTACGGCTTTTGTTTTGCTAAAACTTGTCCTTGGGGACCAAGCACAAAGTTCTGACTTTTTGCAAAGAGTGATACATGTTTTCCAGTTAACTCAGTATGGGCCTGACTCGCCAGCTGACTTTTATTCTGTAGGTGATTCTGCACCTTTGCAGAGGAGAGTGAAATTACAAAAGCTGAGAACAGAAGTCCTCTACCTTCTTTTTGCATCCAGGCATGTGACACGTGGAAGGGTAAGACATCATGGAGTTGCACAGTGTCCCTTTTTACCCTTCCTGTCAGAGCAAGTAATTTTCGAATTAAAAATAAATTTCATCACAAGAAATCCAAACAAATACAAGTACTGGCAAGCAATGAGCTGCATTGGCCAGCTTCTGTAAATGAGAAATAGTGCAACAGCATTATGTTTTTTTACTTCATGTTTGGAGTCTGGAATTTATTTCATTTTTGTGACTGCAAATAAGGAAAAAAGCTAAAACCTGAGAAGAACTACTGATAGATCCAAACCATGCAGCTGAGAGCTGAATTAAAAAGCACCCTGGTTCCAGAGTAACTAGGATCCAGGCTTTTGGCTCTAGAAAGTAAAGAGATTAGTTCTGATCTGAATCTAGACAAGCAGAAACAGAATCAGATGAGTCTGTTTAGTACATATATATACATATACATACATCCATATACTTACACCTGTATCCACATACATATATCTACACACACATATATGTGTATGCATATATGTGTTTGCATACACACACACATATATATATATATCTGTGCTTCCCTTCTCACTTGATTAAACTCATAACATGGCATCATATACAGCGCAGCAGGTAGACTTGGTTCAAGAGGAAGATAAATGGCAAAAATTTGCTATAGTTTTGTTGAGTAACACAAACTCAGTGCTAGGAAGAAAGACAAATTGTTTGCCACATCCTAGTGGTACTGTGTCATTCTGAAGCAATGTGAATGAATAAAATGTAGATGAATAAACAAAATGACCACAGAAAACATCTTAAATAGCTTTTACTACTGCAAAAGTAGCAATAGTACTATTGAATAAATACACAGACTTCTATGGGATATTCGTATTTAAAAGAGACAATACCCAGTACTTTCTAGTCTGCTCCATGTCCCTTTCTTGCCATTCTAGTAGGAGGGAAAAAAGCATTAAAAACTGACTCACATTTGGCTCACCAGTTTCAGAAAGTTATAAGCTACACAAATGAGAAGGCCATTGCAAGGGAGCAACTTTGCAGGAAAGGAGAGAAGAAAATGTTATTCTCTATCATCTCTTCACTAGTCCTCTGAAATTGCTGATAAATTTACTTGAAATTATTTTCAGGAATACAAAATGAAGCCCCTGAATAAGGTTTCTTAAAACACAGAGTGCATATCTAGGACTTTTATGCAGAGAAACGATGTGAAAAAAAGGAACAAATAAATTCAGGAAAATGCTAAGAAATCAAAGAAAGCCTGGAAAGTGCAATATGTTTTTATCAGAGGTGACAGTAAGAGGGTAGCAGCTGTAATAGGAGGTTTCAAAAACAGACTTGATAGTCCAATCCAAGTCTATCTGAACTCCCCACGCTTCAGTGGACAGAAACAAAAATGCTTCAGGATGGGACTGTGCAAACCACCATGTTCTTTTCAGTCAGACTGCTTATGTCGTTAAGCCTTCGCCAAGCTGGCTAATAGTTTTGTGCTCTGAAGAATGAAGGAGTGGACCATCACTGCAATGCCCTCCGAGTTCCTGAAGTCAGCAGCTCCAAAGGATCAGAAGACTACATACTCCAGGTGAGATGAACTACAAAATATAAAATTAATTGACAGCTGTTCACCAGTTCATTAGTATGCCTCTACAGACAGAAGCTTCTGACCACCCCTCTTTCCACCTGGCAAATCGTGGAAGTGACTTCTGCTTAGTGTATCAGACAAGCTCGCAAATGAGCTAAAAACAACCAAAATCCCCCAAAACACTCTTCTTAGAAGATACCCTGGCCACAAAGCTGTAAGAAATACTCTTTATGAAACACTGATATTCTCAGAAATATATCATCACCAGACCATGTTTTAAAAAAACAATTACGTAAAATAAGATTATCTTCTAAGTTATGCACACAAATTTTACTTCCACAAAGTACAGGGGTAACAATTGTAGGCTCTAGGAAGGTAGGCCCAAGTTACAGAAGGTACATCTTTGCCTAAATCTGAACTTCCTATAGGTTTGAGGAAGGGGACAAGGATAAGAGGAAGGATTCTTGTAGTTATTATGGGCTCAAATCTTAGTCCACAATCCTCAAGTTAGGGCATGTGCWTAAAGATATTTAGGAGTGACTTTAAGATCCATTTCAGTAAGTTAGAATCATGTAAACCACTCATCCTCTTCTATATTTGGCTTCAAAACACTCGCTAAAGCTACGCAAACTGTGCTTATTTGTGGAGGAGAATGCTGCCCTGCAAATGATTTCTTCCTAGCCATCTCTGAAGCTATAAGCAGTCTAAAGAGCAGCAGGCCAGAAGACCACAATTAGGGGCTGCTGCCGACAGACTTCCCTTACCTGAGACCTGGATGACTCCAGCAGAACTTGCAGACTTCCAGTCCCCAGGTCTGGCAGTTCTGCTGAAGGCTTTACAGGATAGACAGATCGTGGATTCAGTAACAATTTTATGTTTAACTCTACTATTTAGAGAAACCCTTAGAGGGTATGCCTTCCCCTCCCTAACCTTCCCTTCTCCCTCCCTTCCTCTTAGCACAGAGCTCAAGGAGTCCTTGATCTCTCTTTGCTAAAGAAGACTTTGCTAACTCTCCCTGACTTCTCTGTGCTAATATAGTATCAATAATATGTCTCCTTTTAAATAAAAGATAATACAGTGGTGTTTCTGCAAAAATATTATTTTGGATGGAATTTTTTTCTCTCCTTCCCTCTTGCTTGCTCCATTATTTATTGATCTGTTCTGCAGAGCAGAAACCCAGCATGCAAGTCTGAGTTAAATCCTCAGGTCTGTACAACCTAGCTGGATTTAAATTAAACAAAAGGAAAAAAAAAAAACTTCTTTTCTATGAAATAAGACTTTGCTTTCCTCAGCCCATACACTGGCTCCCCAGTCCAGATGTAGCTTTTCAGGGCTAAGAAGCAATACATGTGAAGAGAGACAGAAGAGACCTAAATGTTCACTGAAAGATTATAAATGTAAAAAGCTTCAAGTTGAAGTAGCATCTAAGAAACAATAAAACATAATAAATGAAAAAAATAAGGAAAAAAAMCCCCTGAACTTCAAGATAAAGCTATGTCTGTTTTCTAAAAATGTGCGTGCATACACTGAGATATATAGTCTGAGGTAAAGCCTTAATGGAGGTGAGACATTTCTTGTCCTTGATGAATTTAAAGCCAGGTGATCAGGAAAGCTGACTGAGCTGATGTCAGCTAGCTGGCTGAGCTAATATACAATGACACCTGGTCTCCTCTAGCAATGTGCAGCATCCTGATGTAAAAAGAAAATCTCACCTATTTTGCAGAGACTAGGTTTAAAATGGAGTCTTTTGACAACCTGTGTTGCCAGCTAGAAATGAAAGTTGAAGCAGCTTCAGAAAGCCAGGACCTTTTTCAAATGAGAAGGCTATATAGATATTTCTCCACAGGAAACAAAGTTTAAAACAGGAAAGTGCCCTATTATCTATCTTATACAGAAAAAGGAGGATAGTTTGTTCGTTACTTTTGGAGGAATAACATTACCCACATATGTAATGCCTAACACTTCTCACAGTCAATGTAGAAAGGACATTTTTAGTGTCTCATCACAGATTCTCAGCAATGATGAAGTATACTGAAGACATTTACTTGTATAGACAATATCCTGGGCAAAAGAGAAAACAAACAACAGACAGGATGAATCAGAACTAAATTCAAATATGGAAAGTGTGTCTACAACAGTGAATATGCTGCTTGAAGTAAAAGAATTTGAAGGATTCCTTTACAGAGAACTAAATAGTATCATTGGAGAAATATTTCTATTCAATCACATTTAATAAAAAGCTTTGTTTATTTTGTTATGTGATATACTCTAAATACACATATTAAAAAAAAAAGATCTCCTGTAGGAATTACTAGGGGAGGCTCCACATTATACAAGGTATCCAGCTATATGACCATAATGGACTGGTACATTGCAGTGCAATAGTCCTTGAAGTTTCCACAGTATTCAAGGTCTCATGTCTCACAACAAGGTTGAAAGAACCAAAGAAGAATTGCATTTTGCAGTGTGATTTTCACTTTTCAGTCACTTTCAGCAAAGGTAATAGTTGTTGTCAGCTGAACCAGGGTGTGTACAAGAAGTACTCATCAGCCCTGCTGAAACTCAGAATCATGATCTTCTCAGAAGCCCACGATTCTTTCTGTTTACAGCTGAAGACCGAACAAGTTTTAGGTCTGCCATTGACAACGGCTTTTCAGAAAAATCTGACTTGTGAAGAAATGTCACTGAAGGTTTGAGCCACTGAAYAGAGCCACTAAGACAAGAAGACAAGCTAGAAAGTAATAATAATAATAATAAAAAAAAAAGAGGCAGAAGGAAGAAAGGAAGGAAGAAAATAGGTAAAACACAGAAAGGCCATAAAAGCTTGGCCTCAGAACAAAGCCAATCAGAGCAGATTTTGTAACCGTAAAGATTTAGAAAAACCAAAAGAGCCTGATTTGATACCTTAGGATGGAAAATGCAAACCATCCAGCAGTTCATAATAGCATATTTTATTCTGCTATGAAACTGATCTTTGACTAAAGAATGGGAGAGATTGTCACAGCCACAAAAAAAAGGCATATAAAGATGGAAGAATTAATGCTGTGAGTTCCCCTACATTTCAAAGCAACCTTCACCATTTCCTTGCCATGAAGTGGTTCTGTCAGTACCCCTATTTCTGTGATATGTACCCCACTTCAGTGTAATATAATAGCTGTTCATATATTCATACATATGAATATATGTATGGATAGATATGTATGGCATAAATACTTTCACAGAATTAATTTGCAGTTAATTAGGGAATAATCTCTAATAAATTAGATCCATTAATTGCTATGGAACATGATCCAATTAAAAGAGTGCATGCATCTTCCTGCTGTAGATTGTAATCATTCATTTAACAAACTTTTCCATTACATGTTAACTGTTCAGAAATTCCTTATGAAGCATTCTCAAGGCCAGCATTAGGTAAAACAGGCAATTCCTTCGAGCAGCAATACAAGCACAGCACTTCTACTTATGTCAGAACCTCAAAAAAATAGACTACTGAGAAAAGGTGGGAATTTGTGGGGCTGGAGTCACTACTAGGACAGCGCGGGATGGGGTGAAGCAATTCCCAAACCAGAAGGATTCCTGGCAATAACGGGATCTACAAGCTCTACCTCTATAGCTCCCCCACTCCCTTCCCAAGTCGTCCTTCTGCCTGTCCACTCCCCTTCTCCCTTCCCACACAGAGAAGAAATAGGAAAATATTGCTATTCTGCTAGAGTTTCTGAGAATACTTTTGCTGGTCTTGGTAATCTTTACTGTAAGAATCAAAGATCAAATTCTTCCATGTCTGGTCTCACAAGACTCTTTCCCTCAAAAGCAAAACAAAACAACAGCCTCACTCACAAACACACACACACACACACACACAGGCATAATTACCGCTTGAGATATTTGCTAGTTCACTGTAAAATTATGAAAACTAGCAAATAGTAAAGCACAAATACTTTTTTTCATATAGGAGTTTTCTAGTCAGCAAGTTATTATGGAAACACTCAAGCTAAATATTTGAAATTGTTAAAAATTTGCTACGAATGCTAACAAATGCTGCATTTAAAATGCACCTCCACTAACTCATGTGTAAGTTATCTTCCTTTTCCTTTCTTTATTACATTAGTATGTTAAAGTAATGTAATTTGCATGATTTTGAAAACCTATAACATTTATTAAGATATGAATAATAACTCTTACTTTGTCACTGCTTCTTGTTCTATAGAATAGCACAGCTTTCAGAAGAAAATGTAAAGACGAAGTATCATTTCTGAAAAACACAATGATCTGGAAGTAGTTTCAGATTAATTTGTAGAGATATAGCATGCAGCTTTGAGTTACATATATGGCAATTTAGTGCTATAATTTAGTTGAGCTACATAGTACAGTAATTCTGTAGTCACTGTTTTACAAAAAAGGTGACGTTATTTTTACTATGAAAAAATGAAACATTGTGAATTCAGTATCAGCTCAAGGAAATAAACTGACAAATTATAAATCACAACCAGGGACAGAAGGAGAACTTAAGGCACAGGCACAAAATTCTCTCGATTCCTTCATTTTGTAGAGAAGTGATTCGACTTGCTTTGATAAATTCTTAATGTAGTGTGGAAATGGGTTTACTAGACAGAGTGTATCATCAGGTTACCTGCCAAGGAATGTAAGACTCACTGGGAATCCTATTCAATGTCGATTTTGAAGTCCCAGTGAAACTAAACGCCTGTTAGCTTAAAGGGTCAAATAAGTGAGCAGTGTCAACAGGATTTTGGCTATTTTCATCACTGTATGCACTCACTGTTAAACTCTATTTGTTCTGTGTGCGTGGGCCTCTGAACACAGGCACAGGTGTTAGTTAATCCCTGCTGACTGCATTACAAACAGTCTTGCTAATGAAGGGGATCTTAGCAGGATAAGAAGCCTTTAACCTCTAGCTGTCAGTTCAAACACTGTCAGGGTCAATAGTAGTCAAAAGTCCTTTACCACTTGATGGCTGGTAGTTGATGTGAATGAAATAACAATGGGTAAATTCTCCTTCTAAAACACAAACCAAGAGTTTCAGCTGAAGGGTAAGCAGGGTTATTTTAAAGATCGAGATGGAATCAGCTTCCCAGAGTGCAGGGGTTCTTGGAAAACTTAAAGGTAGCAAATACATCGTAGCTTCTGCTGTACTTCTATGAACCACAGCCATGCTTTCTAAATCTATTTACATCTTGGATGGCTCTGCTGTGCTGCTATTCACAGTAAGCTGATGGGGTGTTTAGTTGATATTTGGTGTTGAAGGCACTTCAGCTGGAGTGTGTTCAGAAGCCTCCCTGCTATGGAGAAGAGAAGAACGAGGAGAGTCAGAAGTGACTAAGGCTCACGTTCCTCCTTTTTCACAAATTTCATGTGTAGATCACGGGGACACGCGTAAGGTTAGATTCAGTTAGTCTGTTGTGTGTATCAACATCTACATTTTGGGAATCTGCTTCTGAGATGAAACTGATAACCAATAAGAAAGCAGTCCCCTCAGAAATAAGAACCAGAAAAATCTACCAGCTTGAAGAGGTCTACTGTGAGGGTGGTTAAACACTGGAACAGGTTGCCCATAGAAATTATGGAGTGTCTATCCTTGGAGATATTCAAAATCCAACTGGACACAGTCCTGGATATGCTGCTCTAACTGACTCCGCTTGAAAGAATCCATTCTAATTTAGGGTTGTTCTATAATATCTTTGTCATACCAAATGGATTTGATCTTGTGTACAATATGCATTATATAGTCTCCATATACAATAGGTTGGCCAATACTGTAACTTGGGAAAAAAAGAAAAGGTCTATGAACTTCAGCAGAAAAAAAGAAAGAGAATGCTTCAAATCATATAAATACGTAAGTTAGAATTGCATCACCATTTCTAAAAGCTTTTTGCATAGTGGTAATTCATCTTTCTACTCATGGGTCTGGTAGTAAATCATTTCATTTTACCTGCTTTTAATAGTGGCATGGATAGGGCGCATAACGGTTCGCTTGATTCTGTGTCTGACAGCATTACTGATAGGTGAGACAACTAATTCCAACATCTATCTTTCTATCTCCAACAGTACTACAATTATCACCTAGGAAGTGGGCAATCACAGAACTGATAGTAACTGCCACCAGAGGACAAAAAATTGTCTCTTCTCCCCCCCTCAAGCATTTCTCCACAAAACAGTAGTTGTTGCCTAAATCTGCTCCCAGTGGATGAGCACCCATCAATAAGAAGGGCAGCGCAACAGGTACTAATGGCTGAAATTTTTAGAAAGTTCAAAGAGGTCAAGAGCTGCAGATGTGTAAAATGAGCTATTTTTTTCACTCCCTTAATACACGTTGCCAGAGATGTGTGGGAAAGCCTACAGTAGAGCTATGTGTCCTGTACCTGAGCTGTGAATCTCAGTATCCAAGAATAATGATATTTAACTCCTTTCCTGGCAGCATATTTGGGGCAGATTCTGATACCATGTAGACTGTCTCTTAGCCTGTAAACTATCCCATCAATCATTTCAGGTGAAAAACCATCTTTATCAAAATTAACTGTATCAAAATTAAAAGTTTTCTCATATGCCCAATTTCCAACAATTTCCACCTGATATATTGTACAAGGTGGTAAGCAGTAGAGCTTTTATTCACATATTTGATGCTCAAATATATAAGATGACCTGATTTTTTTTAGTGCTGTTTTAATATGAACTGGAAGAAACAACACAGATCAAAACACCCTTGAATTTCTGTTTTGGTTTATGAACATTTGTCTATTAAAGTAGTGCCACTGGCACTTACTTATCCATGTCTAATGTAAGGAATCAAATAATTTGTACAAATGAGTGAGATATCAGTTTATGGTGATTTTTAGCCATATACAAATATGCACTTCATTAACCTCTCTCTGCATTTATTTCCTGGGGGGAAAGAAAAACCCAATTCATGCAAACTTCCCTTCTTTTCAGTGTTCACTCTTACTTTTAAAAAGCTTGTGGTTGATGGGAAAATTACAAATTTAAGTGAAAGAAAAAGAAAAATGTAATATGATTCCCTCAAAATTAATAGGTGTCCTCTTTCGGACTTTCTTTGCATAGTGAAGGCAATATGAAGTTGGTAGTAGGTCCACGCTCGATTTTCAGTTGCCATGTATCATTTACAGTTAACCTTCTGACTAGATAGACTGTAGCACTGTTAATCTCCACTAGATGGATAAGGGAAGGAAATTCCATCAATTTCCATAGCAGTACCATGTAATGAATATGCAAATTAGCCTCTTCTCTGCAGATATTCATCCTCTTGKGAAGAAAATCTGTAAGGTTCTGGCACGTCACTGTAGCCTTCACCTGATATATCCCACAGTGAAAGCAGCCATTAGCTGAAGAATATGAAGTTTGCTTTTATCCTTCCTTCTGAAAGGATATTCATGAGGTCATTTGGGAAGAAGATCATCTTGTCTACAATGGCAGTAACAAGAGAGTAATGACCCATATCACACACCTGTTTCCTTCAGATGGAGGGGGTTGCCTCCTTGGATGCTAAAAATACTGATGATTTCAAAAGCAGGTTTAATTCACCTCCTTGTTCCTCTGCCACTTGCATCTAAGGGTAGCCTTTAGGTCCCTCCTACAAGACTGCCAACAGAGTGCTCACAGGAACAAAGTCAATACATTATTTAAAGAAAGTTCAAAGATTCTGGATCCCCTTTTCCTAGTGAGAATATGCCATTCTGTTGTCACTGTAGTCTACAGTCTTGTTGGTTGGGCTTCCTTATTGACACCAAAGCAATAGTCTCAGAGACGATTCTTCCCTTTTTTGATGAACTAAACTTTTCACAACCTCTCCTCCTAATCATTGTAATCAGAGAATTAAATACCTCTCAATTAGACCACGCAACACGTCCCAGGTGATTAACGATGAAAATGATCAGAACCCCCCCCCCCCCGCCACCACCACCTTCCGCCTCCGACAGGAAAAGAAGATGAATGAATACCTATCAAACTTGTACTCCACCTTCCTGTCCCCTATCAGTTAGCTTCTGGTAAAGCATAGGAGAGAACACTGGTCACCACAGAAAGATCTATAATCATATAGTCCAGCCACAACTATGTAGGATTTAGCCTTATACATGCTTTGTAGTGAGAAACTTTCCATCTATTCAGATTGTGCTTTGTAAGATGAATGAGACACACTGAAAGATTTGTGGCTGGACTGTTTTGTGTATGCATAGAATCATAAATTTGAAATGAGAGGAATTATCTTCCATGCTGGACCATTCAGTCAATACTTTTTCCTGCAAGACTGTGTCTTCCAGCAGAACTTTGTTTCTTGAGCAAAATTTTGTATTGCCTCAACCATGTCCTTTATATAATTGTAGATGTTTGCCAGATCCAGGAGGTTGATCAAACCTGAAAAAACTCTTAAACCATGAAGATTTAAAATACATTTTAGGATGGCTATCCAAATACAAGGTCCCCATACTTCAGAAGTCTGTGCTAAATATTAGATCCCTGTGTAATATAGAACTGGAAAAAGTTCCACTAGTTTGGGAAACTTTTAAAATAACAAGATTAACAGGAAAGCTCAAGTCACACTATCCATTCCTGGGACTCCTGGGGGTTTTCAGTAGGGCTAAGAAAAGTTTTTGAAAAGGATTCATATATGAGAGCCTACAAATCTTCCACCCCCCAAAACACATGCTATTAGTGAAAAGATCTTTCAGATTAAAAAACAACTCCCCTCTTTTTTTAAACTTCATTATTTAACATGAGCAATCATAAAACTCTAAGGTAGCTTTGGGAAATACAAGTTTAAGTACCTTGAAGCCAATGAGCTGAAAACCTTTTATGCAGTGGCTGCAAAAGTATCAGCTCAGGCATATAAATTGTCTAAAATACACATTAAACAAGTGCTCTAAGTAGCCATATCCTGAGCAAGAATTGCAAGTTGGCTGAATTCAGGCAGAATGAGAAAGATTATGGATGAAGCACTTTGTAAGGTGTAAGAATCAATGAGTTAAGCAGTTAATGTACTGTTGGTCTCATGAATAAGAAGTCTGATTTGAAGAGGTAACTGGGAAGGGGGTGGATTAAATAAGCTTGATCTAGAAGGAAACTCACTAGGAATTATACACTCTGATATATTGAACCATGGAAATCAATAATGTACTACCCTGGCAATGAGGACAACTGATAGGGTACTAGCGAAAACCCGGCCTAATTGAATAAGCATTAAAACAAGGCTTGTTGGAGAGAAATGAATGGAAAGAGGTAATAAGCTGCACAGGAATAAAAAGCTGAGGGAAGGGTAAGGAAGTATGAAACATTATCTGGGCTGATTGTGAAACACGGCTGAGTGATAAAARGGTCATCTGGCATGCTGAGAAGGCAAAAAGTGATCTGAGAATAGGAAGCTAATGAGTACCGTAGATCACACACGATAAGAAGATAAATGGAAGGGTGATAATACAAGCAGCTAGGGAGAGCATTAGCATAAAGAGGTGATAATAGTATGCAATTGGGAAAGGAGACTGTAAAAATCTGAAGATAAATCTGATAATAAACAAGTACCAATATACTCCACTGTAAAGAAAAGGAAGGAAAAATTCCTGCATGTGCACAGATTTGAATGAACTTCTTAACTATCTGGTGAAGAATATAATGGTTCAAATTCAATTCTGGTGTAAATAGGTAAGCCAGGTCTTGCTTTAAGCAGAAACAGGGCCTGCTATAAGCAGTGTATCTGTGAGAAGCTGTAAGCCACTGCTTCTTCCCCAGGTGGTGCCTGGAAATATTAAGACTCCTTTGCAGTTGGGCAAAGTGTGATCTGAGCTGATCTGCAGCCACCTCAGATACAAACCTGTTCATTCTCTGTTTTGACCATGGTAGCTGCATATAAAACTGCACGCTAAAAGAGCAGYTAGTTTAAACTGTTATAAGTAAGTCCTTGCTTTATTTTGAATTTTAAGTCACTGCAGCAAATTTGCTCTGTAAGATTTTCTCATTCAACATTAAAAGTAATATGCCTCAAAGAAATCCAGAGAAATTAAAATAACCACAACCCAACCATCTCCACATTCCAGCAAACAAATGTTGAATAACACTCATAAGAGAGATGAATGAATCATTTTCAAAAAAAAAGAACCACTAGGAACAGTCACTTAAGTCTGATTCAAACACATAAGTTTAGGAAATTGTTGTGTAAAGTCAAGTTTCATTTTCTCACATAAATATGACACCTGAGATTGAGATTCAAGGATAAAACAGATTCAAACCCTCAACTGCCGCRCAGGTTACTACCTTATGAAATCTGCACTGAATCATGCTAAAAACTTATTCTTGCAAGCCAAGCAATGCCTCTGTGGGATGCATTAGCATTGTTTTTTTTATTTATTTTTTGTTAAATCATGGGAACCAACACAGACATCTAGAGGTGAAATTGTTCTTCTTGAAGCAATATTATTCATGAAGGTGGGAGTAGAGAAGTGATTGAAATTCAAAATTCCTCCTAACACTGATTCCATTCCAGAAGATTAAGCTCACAAAGGATGACAGTGAAAAAGAACTATGTCGGGCAAGCCCTGTATTTCCTTGCGGTAGCCCTGATATGCAAAACAGAAAGGAAAAATTCATCTGCTCCACAGCCCATGATCATATCATGCTCCAAAAAGAGGAGAGGACATGGGTCAAAGGCTGCAATAATTGCTCTGGACCATGACTTCCATACACTGGATCAATATGGACCAGAACATCCATATATTGATTTATAGATTCTGCTAAGTAAAAATGTAGATGAAGTCAGGAGTGGAATATTCCCGAGTTCTCAGCACAGGTTTAGTTTTCCTTCCTTTTGACAAAAAGGCTAAGACCCTTCCCACTGAAATCGTGGTAGAATTCCAAATAATATTGGTGAAGGAAATACAGGTCAAACACTGTGCATGTGTGAAAACATCCCCACTGAAAATGCTTTCCTAAGTTTTTATCATTTTGTGGATCTTTGAAGTATTTATGTGTTTGAAGATGCAGGTAAGAAACTGTACTAATTGCAAGAAGGAGCTTAATCATCTATGGCCACTGATTTGAAGAATAACTGCAGTCCCACCAAGTCAGCAGAGTTACACTAGCAATAATTCTATTCTTGACTTCCTCAAATCTTCCGTGATTTTAAATAAGTCTCCCATTCACTTTGGTGCCATCTGCTATTCACCAACTACTTATCTTCCAATAGTTTTAAGTCATTCAAAGGGTTACCCTTTCTTGCACGTAGGCTGAGATGCTAAAGGCCAGATTTTTGTGTTGCAACAAACATTGAATTAGCAAGCACAAAGAATGTTACTTCATGCAACAAATGCACAGCTGTGTGAATGTGTGCATATATACACACTAACTCTTGAAATAGGCTCTTTACAAGAGATGAATTTTGCCCCAGCATCCTAGGGTCCTAATCCAATGCCCTATCAGTTGGATAATACAGCTTTCCCTAGTGACATTTCTTTGGTTTTCTGGAGTTAGATAAAATGGTAAGTGTTTTTGTGAGAGTGAGTTCCCTCAGATTGTTCCTTTTAAATAAGAGCAAACTGGTTATACGTTGTATCCAATTATATTCAGCTAGGGCTGCGGTGTGGAGAATCTGTAGTAGCAGAGGCTACTACAGGTTTTGATTGATTACTKCGCTAGACTGACAAAGGATATTTCTCACCCTCAGATAGACCAATTCCACTGAACATGCTCCAGTGATTTTCTGCAGAAACAGAGTTTGTGTATGAGAGTGCTGGTATATATTTCTCTGTATTTCACTAAACCCGCATTTAACATTAGAAAATTCCAGCTGCTGGTGCTTTTCCATTTGAGGGTTTAACCAGATATTGCCCTCTAAACCTATTAAAATCTCATCGATATCTTATCACTATAATCAGCATTCTGGGTTAGTCTGAGGCACTGGTAAACAATTAGAGCTTAAGATACATATCCCTCCCTGCATATCAAATTATGCTTTTGTGGTTATTCTAGTGAAAAATGTAGAATCAGATTGATCTTCACCATCACAGCGATAAAAATCTGATGAGGAAGAAACATCAATGTATGGCAACAAGGGGGAATGGAAGGCTTTGAAAATAACTTTATGGGACTTTGACACGAGAACTGAAGTCTGTGAAAGCAGTGTGCTAATAGATATTTACCCATTTTCTGGCTAGACAGAGATAGTATTGCTTTGTTTTTTTAATTGGAAATTGGGTATATTTTTCTACTCTTATAGCATATACTAATATGTGCCAGGCAAAGCAGAGGAGCTAAAATGATAATGACCTTGAAGGCAGAATTTCAATTTAGAGGTAGCTCTTTTCCACTTTAATGACTTTTATAGAAAGCACAGACAATAGGATTTAATCATTCAGCACTGTTACCCATATAAAAGTGATGGCGACTTCTAAAGCAGTTCACTTCATAATGAAGCCTCAGGAAAAGTATTTGTATGCAAGAGAAGACAGGGAAACTGATGTAGCACTGCAAAGTCAGAAGTCTTTTACTCTCCAGAGGTAAATTCATAAAGATTGCCCTTCAGTAAACAGAGTAGTAAAGTGCTCCAACTCTGCCAACTTTTCACATTTGTGCTGTGAGTGACAGAAACTGATGAGATGTATTTGATAATTAGGGATGCAATTTAAATTTTAGTAGGTTTATGAGCATTCGGTGTTAAATGCCCTAAACATTGGCAATGGCATGTCCTTCTGTGCGACTGTGTCTTGAGTTTGAAGGCATCTAAATCACCTACTATTCATATACCACCTGGCCATGTTTTATAGGCTTTCTCCACTAGCAAAAGCAAAATACTTCACACGAGCCTAGGGACTGCAAAAATATACCCATCTCCCAATGACTGTATTTACTAAGCTGCTTTTCTAAACTGAATAGTCAGGACTAGTCTGTTCATGCAGTCTCTTAGACTTCTGATGTTGATGGGAGGAGGAAGAGAGAGAAAAAAAAAAGAAGGATTTGCAAACACTGCTAAGTAAAGTGCCAACATTTCCAGCACTGAGTTTTCCATATTCAGTGCCTCTAGCTGTTGTAAGAGGATATTTAAATTCAGACAGATAAATGGAGAAAGCTGTTTCATGCAAACAGAGGTGAGCACAATGCATGTATTCCAACCTGCATGTTCTTTCTGTAAATGACAGGAAGAGGACCTGGCACCTCTGCCCTTCTAACCACTAGTACTGCTCGACTCACAGCTGTGGGAGAGCACTTGTTTAAGTTGGCATATATAATTAATTGCATTAAAGCACAAATGTGATAATTACTTACTACAGTGGTACACAATCATTAAGAAAATCATTAAGTGGTAATCATTTTCTTAATTTGATTTGTTAGCCAGGGATAGTCAATGCCCTATYTTTTTAATTGGTGGGGGGGTGATGGGAAGAGAGGGAAAAACTGGCTTTGTGTGCACTTAGGCAAGATTGTTACTGAGATTTCTTAATTGTGGCAATTTAAGAAAGAGCAATCACTTCACAAACAAAATCCCAGCTGAAGTCAGTATGATCCTCATAGTTGCAGACAGTATGACTTCCTTCAGGTATTGTCAAAGAACGTTGAATCCAAATCTTCTGTTGGGTTTATACTGATCAAGMCAAAGAAATAACTTCTGTTGTTGATAGAATAAATTCACTGAAGAAAGTCCCTACATTCCTGACTCCTGAAAGGCATATCAGTGTTACACTGTGCTTATCTTCTTTCTCATATTCTTCCCAAGCGTTGATCACTGAGAGACAGGAGACAATGTCACTGTTAAGGCTGGTGGAACTCTGACCTGATGCAGGAAGGCAGTCTTCAAACACTGTGTTCTCATTTTTCTCTTCAAATTAGAGCAATTCTCTTCAACTGTATGCAATAAATTTGCATTTATTAAAATGTTCACAACAGGTAAACAGATGATATACAGTGACAAAATCCTTCCACACACATGCTTAGTGTGCTTATTCCCTTTCCGTTGCAGCTGTTGACTCCATGTCTGGTCTGCTATCAGGAGCTAATCAGTACAGCTGTAACATTACAATGAAAAAGGTGATGTCTGCTATGAATTTTCATGTACGTGACCCCAGTGAGATGGATCAAACTTAACTTAGGGTTAATCTTGATCCTTTCATCCCTTTTCCACTTTGTAATTCCTCTGAAATATGAAACTATAAAACTTTTTCAAATCTAAGGCCAGAGACTACTCCTAGGAGTTGCACCTCTGTCATTTTACCTAACTTCTGAACACTCCAACTATTAGGTCATCATCCTTCTAGGTCACTTATCACATGTACTCGATACCCTATTATGCCGTGGTTGGAGGACATTTGTAAAGTAATACAATTATTCTAATGAAGTCTACAGATCCTCCCTTCGAGAAGAATCGTTCTCACAGCTGAACCATAACCACGCAAGTTACCACAAAAAGCTAGCCTCCTTTCAAAAACCTAACAAAAAATATTGCAACCTGCTAGCTTCTGCCTCTCCCCAGAAAACAAACAAACAAACAAACAAACAAACAAACAAACTTCATTTTAAATCATCCAATATGCAACATGGCACCCTTCAGATCTCAGCAGCAACCTCTGGTTACCAAGCCTTTTTGGTTTATCTTGTAGTTCCTAAGGTCTTTTCTCAGATGGTTCTGTACAACAAGACATCAGTCTGAAGCTATTATTATAAGTTAGGAAGCCAGATGCGAGCTAAAAGTGGACCCTAATAAATGTAATTGAGAAGAAGTTTGGGAGTTCAGCTGAGTTTATTGAATTTCTGATTTATTTTGCCACCAAGAAGTGGCAAGGAATGGGACACAGCCAATGTATTCAGACATTTTGCAGCTCTTTTAAGATGGGAAAAGGATATGATATTGGCAACTTCAAGGAGCCCAGCCTTCCAGTTAAAGTAGTATTGTTAGACATCACATAAAGCACAAAAAACTATATCAAAAGAATCCAGGTTCTTCCAGAACAAAACTATAAATGGAATCTCTCCTGAGTTCACCTGGGCGACTGGAAACTGTCTGATGTTGTTGTTTATGGTTCTTAGCATGACATGCAGGCTAAGCAGGACAACTCGCAAAGTAGTTGAGATTATAGCCCAGCTGGATGCCACTTTGTCTAGCAGAACATGACATGGCCCAGCAGAACCATCATCACAATTTTACCTAAGAGGATTTGACATTGCCTGCATACGCTTCAGCACTTTTCAGTCTTGTGCCATACAATGCAAGAGATTGTTGGTGCACTGCACAGAGATTTGGGTCAGTCATAATCACAGGGTTAATTCCCTGTTACCACACTGATACTGGACTCATCAGAAAATTCTAACATTAAATTGCACTTCACACTGGTGATCAGGGCTAGTGTAGCTGTCCCAAAGACTTACACAACCATGAAAGTGGAAGACTTAGGAATCTTCTGGCCTTATGGCATGGACTTATGGGACTTCAGTGGTTCTTGCTGCCTGCACAATGCTAACTCACAAACAACACTCACACAAGTAACACAGCTTAGGTTTGTGGGTTGTAGGACTAAACGTCAATCCTTTGAAATAAAGCAGTATCAGTAATCTGAGACATCTGTTTCATAACATCTATCCTTGCCTGATTTAAGCCAACGTTATGGTAAATAGTCCACTTTCTGTCTCTGTGACATCCAGGAGTTTCTTTTCTCCTTTCACCTCAATACGTGACACTTATAGATAACATGTCTTTCAGGTCTGATTCATGCTAACTTCTACAGCAAAGACAGGAAAAGCCTGTAATCCCCATTTTAAAGGATTTTTCATATCCTTTACCAGGGGAGGATGCCATTCATAGGAAAACGCCACTCCAAAACAAGCCGGGAGCAAGCTCAACCTATGTTCAGATGTCTGTCAAAACTAAAAGAAGGGGTTAAGTTTTGGCCACTGATTATCTCTGGAAGCTGTGTTGACAACAGGCTTCTGCTTCTGCATGTTGAGAGGAAACAAGAACATTGCCAGCAATCCACTGACAGCTCCTCTGCAGGGAACAGTCCTGCAGCGTGGGAAGGAGCATACTGTTTTATCTGTAGGCATTTGTATTCTCCATTACCAATGTTTATGACTCTCCCCCCTGGTGCATGGCTCTACTCATTTATTAACAGTTTCACAAGAGAAATTCCTACACAAGTATATGAATATACACATTTAAAACAGTGTTTTCTAATGAGGGTGAAATAGCATTACAGAAGAAATTTCCCTTCTTGCAGAGATGAAAATGACAGGTCATATTTGCACTTCAGTTCCTCTCCCCCCTCTCCATTCATATTTTAATATTAATTTACAGTGATAAAGAAGCATGTAATAAACCACTCTATGCTGTACACTAGCTTCCATGCATTAACTTACGCTTCTTTATTCTGAGACTTATTAACAGAAGGCATAACACTCCTTAGTCTTTGCTGCAGTGAAGAGAGCTGCTTACTAGCTCAGAGTCAGACTTTGTATCTTTTTCTCTCAGCTAATGAATTGCTTATCTACCTGATTGTTTTGCTAGGCTGGGTTTTCCACTTCACATTCTCTTGAACAATTAATTGCATAAAATAAGCTGCTTGCATGTTCACTTCTCTAACGTCCGTTTTTCACTTTCTATTACATAGGATAATTTCACTGAATCATGTGAGAGGTTTACAGAGAGGGAATGCCACACAACGAAAGATTAAGGACAGACAAAACAAACAAAGCTTTGTAAAAACTAGTGCGTAAAAGATGGGGACAAGTTCCCTGTCATTTATATCAGTGCAAATTCTATCCCACCTCCCAAGTCTTCAGTACAATTTCTCTATATTCTCCACTGGAAGTTGTCCCCTGGAAGTCGAATTTTGCACGGTGAGATGAAGGGAAAGCCACTGGGGCTCTGGGTAGTTTTTAACTTTCATGGGATTTTGTTTATTCGCCTTGCCACATGGTTCTTCCCTCTGGCTCTTCCCTCTGTCTTGAGTCTTCTCCTCAACTTTTTTTTTTTTTTTTCCCCCCTCCTGTGAACAAGGCAGCATAACTAGCAGCACCAGCTGTCAGGTAGATGCAGGATAAGACATTATTATAGATATATAATAGATATATTATAGATGACAGGTAAAATTCAGCTGCCAATTAAAATATCTAAATTCAGTCACTTACAATGCAGTATCAAAGTTGCCATTACAGTCAGAGATCTATTCAGCAGGGTTATTGTAGTCTAGACAGCTACTCAATTAATTAGGGGCCTATGGATAACTTTAGGTTATGTACTCTCTGAACTCTACTGACGTTGTTGACTAGATCTCCAGGGGCTATAATGGCCGTTTTGACACTGCGTTGTAGATGCCTACTATTAGATGTCAACGTTTAAAGTAAATTCTAATCTGTGCCTCCATTCTTACATACATCATCACCACTTTGTGCCTTTATCCTAACGCAATGCAGTGAACAGCACCAACGCTAGCTGTGATTAGAGTGGTGTACTGCAAATAAGCTATATATAAAAGGACTGATGTAGCACAAGCGACAGCAGAGAGTTAAGTCCTCAGCAAATTTGTAAAGGTCTGAAGGGCGATAAAGGGGGCTGCAGCCCACATGACAGTGTTAATGTTGACAGTTCTCCAACGCTCCCATCAAAATGAGGCCTACACCCGGCCAAATTAAAGCAGCTTCAGTCAATGGCTTGATACAGTCAGTGATGGTTAATGCCCCAGTGCAAGTTCTACAACGATAAATACTACTTTGCAGCAAATATTGTATTCTTTCTGGAAAGTACATCTCCCAAATCATTAGCCGCAGGAAAATGTTACCGTGGGAAGTAATGAATTCTCTAAGATTTGAAGCTTTGTACAGGGTTTGGGAAGCTTTTTTTTGTTTGTTTTGTTTTTTAATAAATATATTAAAAAATCTATGCTCCAAAGGTCAAGCAGAACTTTCTGGGATCCCTGGTAAGACAAACACATTTTCAACAGGTAGTGCTACTGAAATATTTTGAGGTAATAAATACGTATGGACATAGGACTCCAAAGGATTCAAGCTGTCTTCGTTTAACTCTACCTTTATTTTGATGATGTTTTCTTCCAAAGCAAAATTAAGAAAGAGCAAAGTTACGTAACATTGTGGGGTTTTTATTATTATTTTTTTATTTCCATACAACAGTAAAGATTTTGCAAAAAGATATTTGTGAAATACAGGCCCAAATAAGAAAAGGAAAACTGAAGTAAATATAGCTCATGCCCTTCCCATTGCTAAAACGTTTCACATCGTAAAAAAAAAAAAAAATCTAAGCACAGAAAATTATATAAATGCACCCAACTGCTAGGAGGAAACTGGTGCCTAGAATGGGATTCTGTGCAAAGCACAGTGCATTGTAATTGCACAGCCTGATGTTGGAAATAATAAAGCAGCCATCTGAATAATAACATAAGAACAGAAGCTAAGTTATTAGTTGATGGCATGGATACTGCCATCAGTCAAATTGAAATGGGAAATGGAAAATAAATACAGGAAGCAGAAAACAAAACCACCATGAACCACCATGAAATTCACAATTACATGTTATCCACATGGGTGTAAAACCGTATGAAATGGAAAGGAAAGATTGTCTCCTATTAGCGAAATTTTGATGCTTTTTTCAAAGTTTCACACGCACACAGACACACACGCAGAAAAAAGGAGGCAGTCTAACAGCCACAGTTTAATGATATACTGACAGTGGAAATCAGTTTGCTTACCAGAGGATTCCAGATGAAATAAAGATTCCAGGCAGATATTGGCTGACTCTTCATGAATAACTCATTTTGACAGTCCTTGCTGATGTATCGGTTCAAGCGCACCACGCCGACCTATCACTATGCACAATCAATGGGCTGGCAGGACAAACAACCCTCCTTTAATAATTTACAACACTGCATGTTTTGATTCTGGATTCCCTAGCTACTGATGTGTTTCTCGCAGTGGGGTAGAATGGATGTTCTCAGTTTGCTGAACTGTAAAATCAAATATATTATGTATGTATGAAAAATTAGGGACATTGGAATTTGGATTTTAATGTGCACACTGCAGAATTTTATTACATTTAAGTGGACTTAAATAATACATTTGACTATTATATAAAAATGTTAAGGTTTTAAAAGATTTTAAAATATGTTTTTCTAAATGCTGCAAAATTTTGAATTCTTTCCTGCAACACTTTTCTTAAAAAAAAAAAAAACTTTTAAAATACTGTTTTTGGAGCAGGCATTTTGTAGAAAGTATGGGATATTGTGAATTGACAGTGTTATGGAAGGAGAAAAGAAGGTGGGGCAGAAGAGATTCCTTAATGACCCTCTTTTTCTCAGTAAAGCAGTCTTAATTCCTTTCAAATCTTTAAATCTTTAAAGCATATATACCTTCCATAATTCCATTTCCATGGGTAACATTTATGTGAGTAGTTGGAAGAAACTGCCATTTCCATAAGAGTTCATCATCTAAGCAGAACTATAATTTTACTGTCAAGGGAGCTGGAGAGTACACGGTGCATCAAGAATAAAATATAAGGTTAAAGATATTTCCTCAGGCTGTTAAAAAACAGATAAAATGGATTAGGTGCCTCAGCTATTCCCACTTGCTAAGAGAGGACACACGACCAATCTGTCATCTTCTGGCCTTATTTTCTGCTTTTAGCAGATCAGGATCTTCCTCAAATACTGATTTTGGTTGTGGTCAGGATTTCATCAATGTCGCAGGTTACTTTATCTAAGTCATCATCAGATATCTCCAGGATAGCTTAGTGTCCCAWAAAACTAGTATGAAATTGCAACACTAATAGAAAACTGTCTGTTACTTACAATACAGCTGAATATTCACAGAGGACTAACCTCTCCCAAGTTTCCTGTCCTCCATGTTTTAAGACTATGATATCATGTTATTTTGAATAGTTCTGTTGTGGTCTTTTCATGTATTAATTACATATTTTGTATCCCACAGGAGAAAAAAGATATTCTAATTTAAATATAAATCTATAGCATTACTTTTCTACAGTTAGTTTAGTTAAAAAAAATAATAATAAAAGAGGAGGTGTTTGTCTGACTTCTTCAGATATCAGAGAGTTTGGTTTATTCCCAGAACTAAAATACTCAAGTAGCAGTACAGATCTGAAATCACTTTGCACCATGGAATAACACTGAAGGCATCTGGAAGCCGTGGATAGCCTGAACAGGTAAGTCTTGACTCATAGTTAGCTTAAAAAAAAAGATGAACTTACTTAAGGCTTTTATATTTTAATCAAATCATAAAAGATAAAGACTATTCAGTTTGACATAAGATTTACCCTGTTGACTACAATGATTTATAATAATCATTGTTACTCATGTGCAGTGTAAGAGCCTTCATCCCATATGAAGCAAATGGAGCCCAACAAAAGATTTAAATAGGCAACAGCAGACTGTAACTTACAGTCCCAGCTGATCTTTGTGTTAGTGTTTGGTACTTCCATCACCTATATGCTCTAACATGCCTATTCCACTAAACAGCACCAGTGCTCTGTCACAAAATACAGCCAAAAAAGCCCCCTTGAGTACAGCTGAATAGTAGCAAGTCCAAAAAACCCCCTCAAGCTGAATGGTTTTATGCAAAAGGAGCTGTGTTTGCACAGAGCTTCCCTGAGCTTCCCGCAAAAAGCTATGTATAAAGGATGGTAAGGGATCTAAACTGAGAACGGTGAAAATGTGCACAAAAGTTCATCGGTCAGCTCTGCCCACCCCCTCGGACGCCTAACGCACAACAGCTGAAAAGGGGTGTTGGCGCATGTCAAGCAACATACAGAGTTTGAGAAGAAAAGCTTAAAACTCAAGATCATTTGAAACTTACTGCTTTTCTGCAGCGATGCCTAATAGTATAGATACATCAGCAGTAGCTTCAGCACAGTAACAGACATGATGCTTCTATCACTGAATCACACAGATGCAGGTCTCTGCGTGGAGGTCAGTGCCTGATTCACACTGACTCTGTACAAGCATGTACACAGCCATACTGACTATGATCTGCAGTGTACTTTGAAACAAGCTAACTTGCATAAGCACACAAGATACTACTTTTATTTTCAATTACTATTGCATGACCATCAGCATAAGGCATGTTTGTATAAGCTGGCAGTCAAACACCAACATATGTCTAGAGAGAGGAGTAAGCTGTTAGGCATCTAAGAATTTTCTCCCTCTTATGTTTTTTGGTCTTAACTCCCCTGAAGAAAGATAAAAGTGATGGGAAGTGACTTATCTTTGACAGTAACAGAGGTTTGTTCGCAGAAATGCCCAAGACTAGTGACTTTTTCTACTGGCTGGTGTACTAGTCTGAGCGATTTTCAGTGATTCTACTCCTTTTTCTCCAGTCTCTCCCTTTGATAGTCACCACAATTCCCTCTGCTTTATTGCTGTGCCTGACCAATACCAAAATGGCACTAATAAAAGTTTCCCAGCTTTTGATTACAGATCTGCTTTCTTCTGTGCAGTTTGCATAGTTTAAAGATGGGGGCTAGGTATGTCCTTAAGGAAAACAGCAGCAGCTGAAGAGAAACTAGATACTGGGAACTGATTTAACTTCAGCTTAGATGGAGGTTTCAGTCTCTACAAAGTGCACTGCCTTTAAAAGATACTTTCCAAGAACCATTTGAGAAAATTCCTCAACAGTGGCCTGTAGATTTGTATAGATTAAGAAATTTAAAATTTGTGCCATGGAGTCATGGGAACTCCCACTACAGCATGCACACAGCCCAGTGAATTACTGCAGTGCTGAGATTCCACAGTGCGCGCTTGCGAAATGCTAACTCCCGTCACAGTCATTTTAAAACCYCCAGCAATCAAGGTGCTGTATTTTGATAATCACATCTGAAATGTCACAGTGTGGGCAACTGCCCTGCAATACATCACTTTTCTGCTTAGTCAGAAAGTGGTAAAAGGGCACAGGAAAAYAATAGATGATGTGCTTCATTTTTAACACTTCTTTATGGAAAACAGAACCCGTAAAGCCCTCCAAGCCATCTGTTATCTGAACATGTCAGATCATTACAGATGAGCGACAGTTTACTTTTTAATACCAGAAGAAATTTATAGGAATTCTGAGCAAAGTTCAGTTCAAAACATATGGTAGCTTCCATAATGCACCTGTTTTAATGTTCAGCACTCATTACTTTGTGCTTTTAATAGTTTGCCCATTATTAGTCTTTTTAGCCTCAAGCTTAAACATCAGATGTGCTTTAACTAAAGCTGTGTAAGTCAAAATGGAACAAAAACAAATTACACATTTTAGTTAACAAATAAATGAAATTTGAATGTGTTAGGCTTTTAGATAATATTTTATAAAACCACAATTTTCTTCAAGTATCAGACCATTCATACAGAAAAAGTAAAATATCTTTATATGTAAATAATACAGCTATATTATATACTCAGCAAAGTTAACACATTCAGCTTTTCTAATGCGTTAACAAAAGCACATTATTGCATACTTACATCCAGAGTAGAACACAATGATATTTGGCAAGAATAAAACTTGAATTTAAGAAATTCAACGACAAGTTGAAATTCACATAACTATCTTTGAGACTAAGTGTCTTGCTTGTAATTAATAGCTTATAGGTTGAGTTTCCTTTCATTTAATTTCTGCTCACTCAAAGTTCAGTTTCATGTCTGGCATCCAAGAAAGTAAATCACAGAATCACAGAATGGTTGAGGTTGGCAGGGACCTCTGGAGATCATCTAGTCCAACCTCCCTGCTCAAGCAGGGTCACCTAAAGCACATTGCACAGGATCGTGTCCAGGCGGGTTTTGAATATCTCCAGAGAAGGAGACTCCACAACCTCTCTGGGCAACCTGCTCCAGTGCTCTGTCACCCTCACAGCGAACAAGTTTTTTCTCATGTTCAGATGGAACTGCCTGTGTTTCAGTTGGTGCCCGTTGTCTTGCATCCTGTCGCTGGGCACCACTGAAAAGAGTCTGGCTCCATCCTCTCGACACCCTCCCTTCAGATACTTGTACACGCTGATAAGATCCCCCCTCAGCCTTCTCTTCTCTAAGCTAACCAGGCCAAGCTCTCTCAGCCTTTCTTCATAAGAGAGATGCTCCAGTCCCCTCATCATCTTTGTAGCCCTTCACTGAACTTGCTCCAGTAGTGCCACATCCCTCTTGTACTGGGGAGCCCAGAACTGGACGCAGTACTCCAGATGTGGCCTCACCAGGGCTGAGBAGAGGGGGAGGATCACCTCCCTCSACCTGCTGGCAACACTCTTCCTGATGCACCCCAGGATCCCATTGGCCTTCTTGGCCACAAGGGCACATTGCTGCCTCATGGTCAACTTGGTGTCCACCAGCACTCCCAGGTCCTTCTCCGCAGAGCTGCTTTCCAGCAGGTCAACCC